>NC_143187.1:17274900-17579200 GCF_047325235.1 Durio zibethinus
CTATCTTTATTGCGGAGGCTTGGTGGAAAAGGTGTCTTTAAAATTGATATCCACCCTCTATACACAATATCTCAAGTGCATGCAAGGCTATGGTGGCATCCTATTTCCACAATTCAACAACTAGGGACCTCCATAATCTTGCTCGTGAACTATAAAGACTGAGTGAATAGTCTAACATCTCACTAGATCAAGCTTATAATCATAGGTACAATATATGATAAGATTTTACAGTAAATTTGAATAAAAGGGAAATCTTTGAAATAGCCGAACAAGAAAGGAAAGTAGTATTTTGGCAAAAGTAGGTGATGCTCTTGCAATTTAATTGAACCACTGTCAGGCTATTTATAACCCAATAGAGAATAACTGGCACTTAGTTGCCACTTCGCTTCATACTTGTTTGCCAAGTAGCATTTTACACACAAGTTACTAGTTGGTATTAGTTTATATAGTTTGACACATAGTTTGGGTGGCAAAGTATGCATGCCACCAGTTAACAAGTTTATGGAGAGTGATAGTCTATCTTTCAATATTAAATTCATTTAGTTATTAATTCAATAAATAATTTGGATTATTTTACCTATTAAATTGAGTTATCACTATCAATCCCCCGCAAAATTCAAATTAAGAAGATGGCGAACAGAAATGACATGCATAATGATTAGCATCTTGTGGACTTGAACTGCCACTTTGTCACACAAGATAGTATTCAGAAGAGCCTAGTGCAATAAATTTCTTGAGCCATTCTCCCTTTGGTATAAATATTATGGTGTAAACATTGCATGCTGCATTAACATGAGTTTGAGTTTTATACTTTTAAAGAGTTTCATAGTCAAAACCTATTGGCGTCTAGGTTGTAGAAAAACCTTAAGAAACTCACCTATATGAATGTAAAGGCAGGGCAAACCTTAATAGAAACTTGGGAAATTATCTCTAGAGCATTTTGTGAAATCCAAGAGCGAGAGAAGACCTTAATATATGTAAGGTGCCTCTGCGAATGAGGACCAGATAACTTAGATTCATAAAACAAATAGTGAGAAATACAGACTACAAAAGGCAAGAAAAAAAAATTGGAGTGCCTAATTTATCCATCTTTCAAGTCTATAATATTTGAGTATCTGGCAACTCCCACGGTTACAAGCTAAATGAACCAGTCTCTTCAAGTGGAAACCTAGTGTAATTAGAATACGTACAGATATGTAAAAGTGAAAAGGGAAAAAAAAAAAAAAAGAGAAAAAGCAAATGTCTAAGGAAAAAGCAATCTGATTATTCATGTCAAATTACCCATATAAGAACATGAAATATATTAACTTAAAAGACACCAAAGTTCAATATGAAATAGATTCAGCTTCAATTGAATTTTAATAACTACAACTTACTTCTTCTCAATTTCACCTTTTTGGTGGAGCTAGATATATATATTTAAAATTAGAGAATATCTTCCACTTCCACAACTATAAATTAGTTTGCACCAAAGAAAATGTCAAAATAAGTCATATCAAGGTAATTGTCATACCTTAGTGCTACCTCTTTACGGACAGTGTAACGAATTTTCTTGTCAAAATTCCGCTCTTTGCGCTTTTCACGGAATCTAAGCAGTGAGGCCAATCTCTGTGGGACACTAAACCGTTGTGGAGTACCAGGCAATCCCTGGTTAAATGATTACTTAGAAAATCCAGCAAAAAACCAAAAAAAAATTATTAAATCAAGCAACCAATTTGACCAGCCATCCATACCCTATTATTCTGAGTAGTTATAGGGATAGAAGGCATGGTTGGTGGTACTTCACACCCGCCCAATAATAAAAGCACAGCTTGAACCTGTGGAAGATGGCCGTGAAGGATCAGAACTGTTCTCTATCATGAAAGTCATTAAGACAAAAGACAAATTAATATGAAAAAAAACTTCTGGAGTTCATTTGTTAAAGAGACCAAAAGAAAACCTACAATAAGCATCCTTTGCATGTCTCCGATGTTCATAACCTAACAGCTTTCAAACAAAAACAATTTTCAGGAGAAATCATATTTCCCAATTGTAACTAAGTAATGAACCTAAGTTGAACAGATTTGTTCCAAATATTCCACACAGCATGGTTACTAACGGAACTACAATAATTAAGAACCCACTTACAGACAACTATTTTGGTCACATTCCAATTTTAGGTTAGGATAGTACAGTAAATATCAACGGATGATATTCACCATTGCTAACCACCAATTAAGAGGAGAATCAGTCCTAATAGATGCATTATTTGCAAACCAGCAATTGAGTTGGTTCCTTATCTTCTGCTTGAGTTTCTCTTGGGCGGCATGGTTATGATCCTTAGATTATGCAAATGTTGGGTGTCTTCTAGCTTGTTGCAAGTTCAGCTCATCAGCAGCTGTGAACATGGCAGGGTGCACATGCTTGTACAGTTACTATAAAAGGAATAAATTTGATTCTTCCTTTGGAGGGGGGGGGGGGGAGGTGGGGGCAAGTGGATGGTGGGGTGTTCTCTTTCAAAGAGAGAAAAGTAGGACATTTAAGGGGTA
Organism: Durio zibethinus; assembly: GCF_047325235.1. Classification (NCBI taxonomy): domain Eukaryota; kingdom Viridiplantae; phylum Streptophyta; class Magnoliopsida; order Malvales; family Malvaceae; genus Durio; species Durio zibethinus. The sequence continues at coordinate 17,277,429 of NC_143187.1, forward strand.
AGAATTATCCTTGACAGAGCTTTTGGGTTGTAGAAATTTGATTCTCCTACATTAGTGCAGTTTGATTTCCTAATTTATTTTGGGAATATTCATCATTTACTCTTCTGATTTAGTCAACTATTCTGATTGTCAAGTTTTTAGGGATTTGTTTCTATTCTAGAAAAAAATAATTTTCCTTTTATTATTTTTTATTTTTTGTTTCATCTAAGTTGTTTCTTAATAAGGAACTTCACTGTTTCTATTTATTTAGATGTACTCCATCATTGTAGATGGAATAAGAAGAAATAAGGACAATTGTTCTTTAAGTTTTCTACATGGTATCAGAGCAAGTCAGCCTAAACCATTACACTGTAACCACACGAGTTTCCATTATGGCTAGCAGTAGTAAGAACTCTTTTTCTGCAGAGGCATGGCATGAGGAAAGTCACAAAGAGGTGATGCTTCAACCCTTCAAAACAAGTCTGCAACCTTTGGAACTAGTTTACTAGCACAAAAAGGTAATTTCCTAAATGCCTTAAATGTTCAACGAGTAAATACACAATCTTGGATTGTTGATTCAGAAGCATCAGATCACATGACTAGAGATGCATCCTTATTCAACACAAATAGATCCTGGTATGATAGTTCTACTGTAAAAATTGCTGATGGCTCCCTCTCAAAGGTGGCAAGAACAGGTTCTATTGTAGTATCGAAAGATATAAAACTCGCTCCATCCTCCATGTCCCTAATTTAAGCTGTAACCTATTTTCCATCAGTAAGTTTACGAAGGATAGATGTTGTGTCACTAAATTTTTTCCCAACTTATGTGAATTTAAGGAATTGGGCTCAGGGAGGATTACTGGCAGTGCTAGGATGTGTGCAAGGCTCCACCTTCTTCAAGATGATGCACTTAAGAGACCACAAAACTCTTGTACAGCCTTACCCTCTAGTACTAGTAAGGATGAGCTTATCATGTTATGGCATTATATAGATTAGGACATCCAAATATTTCATACCTAAAAAGGCTATTTCCCTCATTATTCAATAACATCTCTAAAGATTTTCAATGTGAAATTTGTCAACTTTCGAAGCACACTCGGAATACCTACCCTAGCCTTTCCTATAAATTATCTCAACCTTTCTCAATGATTCATAGTGACATTTGGGGCCGTCAAGACTTAACAATATCACAAGTTCTAGATGGTTTGTTACATTCATCAATGATCATACTCGACTCACTTGGGTATTCCTTATGAAAGAAAAATCCGAGGTTAGCCAAATCTTTCAAAACTTCAATAGCATGGTACAAACCCTAATTCCAAGCCAAAATCCAAGTCCTAAAAACTGACAATGGAAGGGAATACTTCAACTATGTTCTCGGCCCTTGCCTCACCAATCACGGCATTATCCATCAAAGCTCTTGCGTTAACACTACACAACAAAATGGGGTTACCAAACACAAAAACAAACATTTGATAGAAGTGACCAAATCCCTTTTGTTGACTTCCAATATGCCTAAATATTTTTAGGGAGAAGCTGTCCTCATTGCAACCTATTTGGTTAACCGAATGCCTTCTCGAGTTCTTGGCTTTAAAACACCCTATCAAACTCTCCTTGCTTCCTACCCACAAACTCGATTGATCTCTTCCATTATTAGCCAACAAAACCACAACAAACTTGATCCCAAAGCCTTAAAATGCATATTCCTTGGTTATTCCCCAAACCAAAAGGGCTATAGGTGTTACTCACCCATCACAAAAAAATTCTAAGCTCTATGGATGTCACTTTCTTTGAGAATCTTCCATACTATAGCAAGAATGATACTCAGGGGGAGAATACTACTCAGGAATATCAACTCTTAACTGTTGACTTGCCAATTTCCCAACCAACTCCTTCAAAACCAGAATCTCAACCAACCCATTCAAAACCCGATTCTCAACCTACCCAACCTATTAGCCATGCAGATTCCGAAACCCAACCTATTCAGACAACTCTTGACTCTACAAACCCTAAGGTTATGCAAGAAAAAAACAAAAGAACTGATAGTCTACTCAAGGAAGCAAAAACCACATGAAGAAGTGGACAACTATACATAGCCCAGCACTAAAAATCAACCTGATCTGAGTCTCCAAGAACCTGAAACCAACACAGGTAATGTCCCTATTGAATCTAAAACTGAAACTTGTGAACCAACTGGTGACCTTGACATTCCTATTGCATTAAGAAATGGTGTAAGATCATGCACCCGGTACCCTATCTACAAATACATCTCATATGACAGGTTAAATCCAAACTTTTGAGCCTTGACTATTAACCTTGACAATGTACAAATTCCAAAAAATATTCAAGAAGCCCTCAACGAACTTGCTTGGAAGGTAGCAGTTCTTGAAGAAATCAAGGCACTAGAGAAAAATGGGGCATGGGAAATTTCAAATTTGCCCAAAGGAAAAAACCCAGATGGATGTAAGTGGATTTTCACAATAAAGCACAATGTAGATAGAAGTATAAACAGGTTCAAAGCTAGACTTGTTGTAAAAGGGTTCACTCAATCCTATAGGATAGACTACGAGGAGAAATTTGCTTCGGTAGCCAAACTCAATTCAATTAGAGTTTTATTGTCACTAGCAGCCAACTTGGATTGGCCTCTCCACCAACTTGATATCAAGAATGCATTCTTAAATGGTGACTTGGAGGAGGATGTCTACATGGAAATTCCCCTTGGTTTCAAAAGGCAAGACAACATGGGCAAAGTGTGCAAACTCTGAAAATCTTTGCATGGACTTAAACAGTCTCCTCAAGCTTGGTTTGAACGGTTGACCAAGGCAATGAAGAGGTATGGATTTCTTCAATGTTAATCTGACCATACTATGCTTGTTAAGTTCACTAATGAAGGAAAAAGAGTTATTCTTATTGTTTATGTGGATGATATCATAATCACTGGAGACCACAAAAAAAGAATAGATGATTTAAAGAAACTCCTTGCAAAGGAGTTTGAAATAAAAGACTTGGGGTTCCTTAAATATTTTCTTGGGATGGAAGTGGCTCAGTCTAAGAATGGAATATCAGTGTCTCAACGTAAGTATGTACTTGATCTACTTAAAGAAACCGGCATGATTGGATGCAAACCTGCCGATACACCCATGGATTTAACTAATAAAATTGGAAGTGAAAATGGAAGCTCTCTCACTGACAAAGGGTGATACCAAAGACTAGTTGGGAAGCGTATTTACCTCTCCCGCACACAACTTGATATTGGGTTTGCAGTAGTGATGGTGAGTAGATACATGAATAATCCAATCAAGAAGCATCTTAAGGCTGTTCATTGCATCCTACAGTACTTAAAAAAGAGTCCTAGTGAAGGTCTACAGTACTTAAAGAAGAGTTCTGGTGAAGATCTATATTTTAAGAAGTCAATGGACAGGGCAGTCGAGGTGTACACAGATAGTGAATGGGCTGGATCAGTAACAGATAGAAGGTCCGCTACTGGATATTGCACTTATGTTTGGGGAAATTTGGTCACTTGAAGAAGTAAAAAGCAAGCTGTTGTATCTAGGAGCAGTGCCAAGGCTGAGTTTAGAGCAATGTCCCATGGTATTTATGAAGAAATTTGGCTGACGAGGTTACTTGGAGAATTAAAAGTTCAAACTGTAACATCTATGACATTGTTTTGTAACAATAAGGCTACTATAAGTATTGCCAAAAATCCTATTTATCATAATAGGACCAAGCACAGAGAGCTGGACCGACATTTCATAAAGGAAAAGATAGAAAATGGGTCGATCAAACTGGCCTATATCCCTACAAGTTCACAAATTGCAAATATTCTAACAAAAGCTCTTCCTCGAAGCATTTTTGACAGTTTGAAATCCAAGCTGAGTATGATTAACATTCATAACCCAGCTTGAGGAGGAGTGTAGAAATCTGATTCTCCTACATTAATGCAGATCCAATTCTCCTACATTAGTGCAGCTTGATTTCCTAATTTATTTTGGGAATATTTCTCATTTACTCTTCTGATTTAGTCAACTATACTGATTATCAAGTTTTTAGGGATTTGTTTCTATTCTAGAATAGAATAATTTTCCTTCCTTTTATTATTTTTTATTTTCTGTTTCATGTAAGCTGTTTCCTAAAAAAGAACTTCACTGTTCCTATTTATTTAGATGTACTCATTCATTGTAGATGGAACAAGAAGAAATAAGGACAATTGTTCTTTAAGTTTTCTACATGGGTGTATGGGTTTAAATCCTTCTTCAAGTTAGCAATTCTCGATGCCTTTTATTGGTATTGATTCTTCAGTATCAAAATTTTTGGAAAGAAATATATCCACGCCTTATTGTGATTCCCCAAAAAATGAAGCATAGAAGCTAGTAACAAAGGATATATTGAAGAAATTAAAAGAAAACTTTGTCATATCAGTTATAGGTTGGTCAGAATAATCTCAGATCCTATGGTTCTCTAAGCAGCTCATTCCTAAAACAGTTGGCAATTAACTGAATGATCATATTTGTAACACTAATTAGAAAGACCTATTGGATTGCATAACAGCAAAGGCAGATGAAACAGATTCTTTCAATCATTAAAGTTAGTTAACCTGTTGCCACTCTATCTCACCATTGATCTCTAGTTTTAAGGATTCTACCTTGTACTTATAACAATCTTGTCTTGCAGATTAAAATGGAAAGATTCCACTAAGTAAAATTAACAACTAAAGGTGGGTATTACTAGTAATCATAAAGACTAATTTTTTGGCAAATTGACTTATGTGTAATTAGTTTATGAATGTACCTAGAATACCATCTCTCACTAATAAATAACAAGTTGCAATGCAACCAAATCTTCCCATCCGCACCTCCATTTTGCATACCTTACGGTTTCGGATTTGTCATCAATATCTTACACCCTTTACCTTTGATGATTTGTCATCAAGTTCTCTTCTAGAAGGCTTCTTAAATTTACCAACAGCTGAAATTTTTTGCTCCAACAGTCATGTAATTGTGCAGCAGCTGTTTATAGCCACTTATCATATTTCATGGCTGGCACTTGCCAACTCTTGTCATCCCTTTCTATTTTCTTCTGCCTCCCCTCCTCATTTTTACTCCATTTTTCTTCAATTTACACAGACTTTCTTAACATCTATCTCTCTAGATAGAAACCCAAATCAGATATGTGACAGCAGTCTCTTGTCACCTTACATCTTATTTTGTCCTGTAAGCTTATCCCATCTCACCTAGTATGTCAAATGAAATCATAAGGCAATCAACATCCTCGGTTAAATTTGGCACACCAGTTCCCATGTTATGGATAGCAATACCATCTAGCCATCTCGATTGCTTGCTAATTTGATGAGATCTCAAAATCTGACCTAGTTAGTAAACAAAAGACTCATTTGCTGCAAATTTGTGAACCTAAGACAGTTTCAGATCACATTTGCTAATTTTCTTATTTTGAATAAAGAAAAGAGAGAAAAATAAAGAACAGAAAAGAAATGGAAATTCTCTTCTCTTATCCTTCTGATTATATGAAGAAAAGGGGGAAACTAAAATCAAAGAAAGTAAAATTAAATGCAATAGTTCATATTCCATAGCAGCAAACTAAATTTTCTGACAAAAGAATTCCTCCGAAGTACAGATTGTCTTCTAAACAAAGAAGCAGAGAAAAGCCTCCATCATTCCTCCTACTCCTCTCCAGCCAATTGGAGTGATATATCTAATGCTATATGTTCATAGTTACATTTCATTGAAGTAATTTAAACATCTAACACATATAGCAAGATAAACAAGACTATGTTGGAAACACACCTAACAGACGCACATAAACAAATAATTTCAATTTTCCCACCATACTAGCAGAGGCAACAAGAATAATAAGTTCAGCGAAACACTAAGAGAAGAAGAAGTGAGAGCTGGACCTTTTCGGGTGGCACGGAGTCGTAGACGTAGACTTGACCCTGAAAAGACAGAGTAAGCTGGTTGCCATTATCGGGGCCCTGGTTACCGGAAAGAGCCCCGGGGTGATCCGAGGGCAGATCCCCTGCTTCTACTCCCTCAGCTACTTCACCATCAACACTGTCATCGACATCACGATGGTGATGATGATGAGGATCATGATGATCATCACCGTCAACCATCGCATCCCCATTCATGATATGATGATGATGATGTTCATAGTGTACATGATGATGCATTGGGTGTTGTGCATCACTAGCCATATGCATGCTGCCATTGTTCCTATGTATCCCATCCATCTTATCTATGTACCTATATCTATACACTACACACCATAAAAGTTAATATACAAATCCAGAGCTTTTCTCTGCCAATCAATTCTTCAAATTTCCAAATCGCATCAAACCCAATTTCAGCTAAAAAGAAAACTTTACCCTAACCCTAATTTTGACCGTTGAGTGCAGATCTGGCTCGTCAAAGAATCTAACAGCCGGGAAAATGAGGAGGAAATGTAGACTCGACTTGTCCAACGTCGGGTGGTAGACACGGCCCGATGGACAAGCATTTCCAAGCCCGGGCCTGATTCGATTTGGATTTAATAAAACATATTTTTATTAGAATATATTTATAAATATTAAAACATTAATATTTTAATAATAAAAAAAAAAAAAAAAAAAAGCTCCTTGAGGCCCGACAGAATGAGTTCAGCCTTTGACAAATCATTAAAAAAACTAATCAAAATTGAACCGACTCAACCTATGAACAAATTTAATTTTGTTAGTGTTTTTGTTTTGGTGTTTGTTCGGTTGAAAGGAGATAAAAAAGGAAAAAATAAGTAATCTTTATATAATGAGGATGAATTAAAGATGGGATGCGAAAGGTTAGTTTCTTTTGTTAGGGTTAAAAATGATTAGCCTAATATAATTAAGAATTGGATTGTGTTAAAGTTTTAGGATTAACTTTTTAGTATATTAAAATTTATTAATAATTAGTGTTTGATCTGAGTTCTTACTAATTGTTCAATTAATTTTCAACATTTTATAGATTGTTTAAATCAAGATCTAAATTTTTAATTTTAACAATTAAAAAACACATTTATTCAAAATTTAACAATAAAAAATTTTTTAAATGAAATTTGACACATTTAATACATACACATTGATTCATTAGAATCACAATATATTTTAGATTATGTGTAAATTTTAAGATAATATGGAATTTTTAATTCTAAGTTTTTTTTTTTTTTTCATTTTCTTTCTATTTTTAACTTAAATATTCTTATTTCTTTCTCTTTAACTCAGACCTCATCTTTCTTAATCTTTAAATAGATTTCTCAAAAACATTTGTTAATCTCTTAAATCCACATATACTTAAAGTTACGAGTTTTCTTTCAAAAAACTTATACCTGCCTTATTGTTTTTCTATTGTGACCAATCCTCATTTTCTTAAAGTGGCTAGAAAGCAAAGTACCTAAGATAAAAAGCACCACTTGCTTTTGGTATCTCATTAAAAGCAACTATTTTGCCATCGATTCATGAAAAAGAACACCCAAAAGCTTGATTATGGGAAATCTACAATGATAAGAGCAATCAAGCTTCCTATTTCATGAGTCTTAAATTGTAGAGATTGATTTTGTCATTTCCTTTTTAGTAAGAAACAATCTCATTGGCTTTCTTACATTTCAACTATGTATGATTTTTTTCTTATGTCTATTTGCAAATTTTTTATTTTAGAAATTATGGTATGGTCAGTTGAATTTTGGGTATTTTTGGGTGTGAGTCTAGGGTATCATTTAGATTGAATTTTGGTATAAGGTAATTATGGTGGAGAACTAGTGGTGACAAGGCCTTTAAGTGGGGTTACCAAAAACAATGGCTTAAGTTTTTGAATGTTGTATAGAGAATTTCTAGTGGAGTTTGGATAATGGTTGAGGGGTGGTAATAATAGTTGCCAATTAGGACATGAAAGTTGCTTACATTTTGAGGCCAAAGGTGTTGGTTTAACATTGGGTTCTAAATTTTTCAAGATTGCTCTAAATTGAATAAGAGAAATAAAGAAAAAGCGAAGAGGTAGAGAGAGAAAAATAGAAGAAAATAAGAGAAAATAATTAATTTATTTTTTTATTTAAAAATAATATATTCACATGTTGGTATCTTAGTTGACTTCTTATTTGGTAATTTTAATAGCGACATGTCCAAAGTATATATAAAATACATACAATATAATTAGGCTATCAAATCAAAATAAAAATTGAAATTTTTGATTGATTGAAATTCTGCAAACGCACAAATCGTACAAATAGTAAGTAAATATCATTCCCAAAAAGATTGTAAATATAGATAATACTAAGTACAGAAATTATAACGTCTTAATTATATTCGGACAAATTAAAACTAATATACAATAACTAAATTAAACTATTTAACTAATCAAATCTAATGCAGCAACTTAAGAAATTAAATTATTATGTAAGAATACTAAATTAACTAAAATTAAAACTTAAAAAATTTAATTTAACTCGTGAAACTTTAAGAATAGTACATTAAACCTAATATAACATACTTGAATCGTAAACAATATAAATAAATTTAAATTGCAACTAACAAAAATGAATTTAAGCAAATTAAACTTTAAATCATATATAAACATTAAACCTAATCTAATAACTTGAAATCTAACTTGTACAACTAAATTTAACTTGAGAAACCTTAAATCAAACTAGAGTAAAACTAAATTAACTTTAAATTGCATGAATTGAACTTGAATTAAATTAAAACAGTAAATTAAAGTAAATAGCAAGAATAGAAAATCAAAGAGATTTAACTTAAATGAATTTAAATCAGAATATAAATTGTTTAAAAACTTAAATTACACTTATAAAAATTTAAATTAACTTGAAAGAAAATAAATTGAATTAAAGACTTAAGAAAACAATGCAGGAAATCTTAAAAGACTAATGGCTAGTCCGTTTCCCCAAGCCTTAAACTAAAAGAAAACTTAAAAAAAAAAAAAAAACCTTATAAAGCTATAGGATAAGCTGTCATCCTAACCATAATTTTTTATAATACCTATGCTAGTTATTTATAGAATAAAAATACAAATAATCCTAAAGCTAGAAGGATAGATAAATGGTTACTAGGACTTTTTTTCAAGAGAAAAGAATTCTTTATAATTTCTTTTAAACCCTCGGCAGCCTTCTTGAATAAGAACTCCAACTTGGACTAAGCTTTAATACTTCTTAGGCCTTTCTTGAATTAGGCTTAAATCTTAAAATTAATTGGTTTCAGATCAGTTTATTAGATCTTGAACTTATACTTCTAGCTGAAGAGTTCTTAAAGAAGAAAAAAGTAAAATTCTGAGTTAGGTTTTTCTCATTTGTTACCTTTTTTTTATAGTGCTCTTCTATCTTTATACAAACCTATCCTTAATAAGAATAACCATTCAAATTAGGATTTTCTAGTCAACTTCGAAAAACCAACTCTAAATAAAATAACCAAGGCTATCTCTTAATCAAGGTAGAAATTCCAAGTTAAAGTAGGATTTTCAAGTCAAAGTAGGTAAACTTTCTTGAAATAGGAAAACTAAGAGAGATCTAGATTTTTCCAAGTATGGACAAAATTTTCAAGTTATCATACCACATAAGTCTCCAAGTCATCTCTCTTAGCTGATAAGAAAAACTTACTATCATGTCATCCAATAATATTCTTATGCATGTGCACTTACATAAAACACTATAGACTTACAATTAACTTAAATTTACTCTTTTACCCCTATAATGGCATAACTTCCCTTAGAAAATTCTTTGCATGAATTTTTTAAAATTTTCATCAAGAGTGAGCAATCTTAAGTCTTAAGGTGTGACATTAAAATCTTGAATAAATTCTTGCACTTTCATTTTAAGATTTTATAAGAACTTTAAGAATCAATAAAAACACATCAAGAACCCTTCAAGATTCATTCAAATGTATCAAGAATCATCCAAAATTGATTAAAAAATTCCAAAATTCTTTAAAATTCACTAAGATTCAATCTTTTCTTCAGGATTTCCTATAAAACAATAAATTAAGCACTTTAGGAGTAAAAAGAAGTTTATTTTACCAAAAAAAACAAAAATAACTCATTTAAACATTGAAAATTAGTTTAAATAAATCTATTTATAGAGTTGTCATTGATTAAAAATTTTGACAAAATTTGGAATATATAATAAACAGTATTAGGAAAAAATAAAATATCCAAAAAAACTTTATAAATAGGATTTTTGAGCATACTACCAAAATGCTAAAATAAAAAGTAAAGGTTTTAATTACCTTAATTAAATTTCTTCAATTTGTGCTATATTTATCTTGTATGGTCATTTTTTTATACTTGCAAATCTATATAATGTTAAAATAATTTTATTTATTTAAGTGAAATAATATTTTAAATATTTAAATAATATACGTCATAGCTTACTTGTGTATACATATTTTCTTGCAAGCATTTCAATAAAATCTTAATATTTAGCATTTATATCTGGTTTGCTAAATTTTTATAATTTTTTATTTTTTTGGTTTAACATTAAATGCAAAATCGTATTTTTGTAAAAGTTGAAATTGAATATTTTTAAATATTAAATAAGTAACTATATCGCTTGACATGTTCAATGCCACATCAGCTCGGTCACATCATTATTATTCCTCCCCAAGTCCTTTGCTTCCTATCTATAAATATCGATATCTAGGTACTATAATTCTAAGTTTCATCTTGTTTTAATTGCTTACTTTTCTCTCTTTCCAACTTCCCTTATCTTGATATCTGACTTTGGCATTAAAGTGTAAATGTAGGGAACATTCCCTACCTTTGCATCTAATTGCTCTCCTCCCCTCTTTGCCTTTTGAGGAATACCCCTAAGTCGAAACTTAGCACAAATATTTGGCATGCCATGTAGGGGTCTCCATTCTTTAAGCCAAATTATTATTTATAAAAGAAATCACTTAAAATGCTTTAATGATATATATTAAACTACTTACTTTTGATATTTTTTTCAAGTAAATAAAGAAAAAAATGACTTTTTTTTAGTGTCTGCATAAAGTATCTCTTGAAGATACATTATTTTAAACATTGTATCTATCATCTTTGAACTTTCAAAGTTGAAATCATTAAGTTTTACTTTGAAGATTTACAAACAATTTATTAACTCTTTCAATTTTTTTTCCACTTTAGTATCTCCATCCTCTTAAGAGTAAGTTATGTCAAACTTTAATTAAATAATCTTTATAATCATATAAAGTTAGACATTTTATTGTGAAAATGACTTAACCACATTTTTTATTCGAAGTAATTGCTTACATGTATAATCTAGAGCTCGATTAGTTTTCTATGGAGAAAAAAATGATGCATTACTAGTCATCTTTGATATGTTAACAATCAAATTATACCGATATGAAATATAATTAATAGTCAATCTTAGATTCAATTGAATAAAAATGAAAATAACAAATATCGATGCAATCATTTTCAAAATTTACTTTTTGAAAATATTTTCACAAATTTTACTTAAATTGACATATAATGATAATGAAATTAAATGATAACTTATAGCTAGAAGTTGGATTTGACATGCAAAGTCTTTACAAGCATAGTTTCTACCAACTTCTAATACTTTTTTCCAATGCATCACAAATGAAAAATAATACCATCCATAATTTGTGTCAATTTCCATTATTGTACCTCAATAAGTGTACCTTTTTTCCTTTTAGTAATAGAAGTAAAAAAGTGTTTTTGTAATTATAATTTTATGTATACATTTACTTTGGAATTTATTTATGTAATATCCATATTTCATACCTTGCATAAATTGTCATGTATGATCTAGAAATATCAACTATAAATCTCCTAGTTACAAATTATATTTTTTTAGAAGATATACCTTTTTAGTTGGTTTAACATACTCTTAGACTTGAAAATCAATAAAAATTTGATTTAGACAAAAAATTATAATCTACATTTTGTAAATTGCACTGCATCTTATTGAAACTATTTTCTTTCATGCTTGTATAAAATATTTATTTAAATAACTTTCCATTTACTGTTGATAAATAAATAATTATCTATTTAGAATTAAAAAGTTTTAGGCATATCAAAATTCGTGCATAGCTTTGTTACTACATAAATGACAAATTGTATTCACTTAAATTAAATGCTCAATATAAAAAATAGTTATTATATTATTAATTACAATAGAATATTTTTGACCAAAAAAAATTAAAATAGAATATTTCTTTACTTACTTTAGACATCTATTTTGTTCGAAATCATTTAAAATTCTTTTCAAATCCCAAAACTTAATTCTAAGGTTTCAATCCATAATAATGTTGTGGGCTTATAAAATGCTAATTGAGCTTTAGTTAACTCATTTAAAATTGAATTTGCTTTAATATGGGTTTTAGACCCAAAATGAGATCTTCAATTTTATTTATATATTTATTTATTTTATTATTTCTTTTTGAGGACTTAAAAATCAAAAATTAAAAAATCATTAAAAAATGTGAATTTGAAAAAAAAAGAAAAAAAATTAGAAGATAAACCAAAAAATTTAAAAATTTGAAGATAGATTAAATTCTTCTAACGATCATCAAGCAAATAACACTAATCAAAATTTTGTTTTAATCTGAAATCTTATTGCTGGGGGCATTTAGTTGTCAAAAGTGCATTGTGGTCTTTTCTCCTTATTAGAAGTTGCCAACGGACAGTCAAGGGCATTTCAAAAATTTGAACTAATTTGACATATCGATCGGCTTGACATGTTCAATACCACATCAGCTCGACCACGTCATTATTGTCTCTCCATAAGTCTTTTGCTTCCTATCTATAAATATGGATATCTAGGTACTATAATTCTAAGTTTCATCTTGTTCTAATTCCTTACTTTTCTTTGTTTTCAACTTCTCTTATATTGATCTCTGACTTTTGCATCAAAGTGCAAATGTAAGGAACATTCTCAACTTTTGCATCTAATTGCTCTATTCCCTTCTTTGTTTTTCTAGGAATACCCTCAAGTCGGAACTTAGCACAAACATTTGGCATGCCATGTAGGGGTCTCCATTTTTAAAGCCAAGTTGTAAACCATGCCACCTAGGAAGAAAGCCAATAAGAAAGAAGAGATAGCTACTTTGGCTACAATAGAGACATATAATAGTTAACCCATGGATTATCCTGTTGTAGAATCGACCTACGCTACAACAAGTCAGTCCAACCATGGGACATTTTTAAGCCTTAATCAAACAGGCTTTGAAATAAGTGTAGCACACCATAACCTTACCCTAAGCTTCAAAGGTGCCTGATTTGGTCACTTTAAGCTAACAGGCCATAGAAAGGCAACCGAACTATGAGGAAATAGAAGCTTCCTCAACATCTAGAAAAGAAAAACATGACATTTTGACTGCCCATCACTATCTTAACCATATTCAACAAATGACAGAACCTAAAAATCAAAACAAATCGACTTGAAACCCTAATTGGGCAAAAACCTAAAGGCTTAGATAATGGCTACAAAAAAAGAATTAAAAGGAAAAATAGTTGCTTTTAAAGACGAGTTCAAGTTCCTGCAGAACTTATCTTTCACTAAAGAGATTCATAGAGCTATGCCTTAAAGGGATTCAAAATGCCAACCTTGGAAACTTATTATGTTACATCTAACCTCTTTAACCATTTAGAGTTTTATAGAACTAATATCATGATGCAAGATACAAATAAAGCTCTGATACGTAAAGCTTTGGCTACCACCCTCAAAGGCATAGCTTGGTTTTGGTATAATAACCTTAAGCCAAGGTCAATCACAACATTTAAAGAGCTTAGCCATTCTTTTTATCCTATTTTGTAAGCAATCGAATAACAAAGAAAATGACTTTAAGCTTGATGTTAATCCAAAAAGCATAAATGAATCTTTGAAAGACTATGTTACACGTTTTATCGTGAAAGCTTTATAGGTGAAAGACCTAGAGTAGATGACCACTATAACTATCTTAACAAGTAGACTCAATGCTAGAGAGTACTACCTTAAGCTGACCTTATCTTTAAAGCCATCAAAGACGTTAACCGATGTTTTACTTGTGGTTGAAAAATATATAAATATTGAAGCTACAATGGGAAATAATTTAAACGAGAGCGATTCATCCCCTCTTTTCGTCGATCGAGGTGAAAAAGGCTCATTCTCTTTTTTTGATCGTAAAAAAGGTAAAGATTTTTATGATCCTCTCTCAAAAGAAAGACAACATAAGGCCAAGAGCTCCAAAAGGGAAAGAAACTACACAGCACTTAATACCATTTGAGAGAGGATTCTTATGAAAATTAAAAAAAAATCTAGAGCTCAAATGGTCGAAGCCTTTAAGATAAAACACGAGGAAAGATCTAACCAAAATGTTTGCCTTCCATAGAGACATAGGTCACAACACCAAGGATTGTATTAATTTAAAGAATGAGATTGAAGACTTGATTAGAAGAGGCCAACTAAAAAGGTTTGTAGACCAACAGAGGTAAGGATAGAATAGTTCAGACTATATAAAAAAACATAAAGAATTTACAAAAGATAGGGAGGTAGGCTAAAGAAAAATAAAAGAGAAGAAGTTTGAAAGGATTAACAAAGATAATATGAAGGTTGAGTCACTGATAATAGACCAATTACTAGGGTAATTAACATGATTACTTAAGGAAGCTCCACTTTAGCCAAAAAAAAGTTTGACTAGGATATGGTTATACTATTATTTTTTGACAAAAAAAAAGAATGGAAATATGAACCGATCTCATTTGGTTCAAAAGAATTAAAAGAAATTATATACCCTCACAACACCGTCATAATGATCAAGACTGTGGTGTATAACTATGTAGTCAAAAGAATCTTGTTTGATAATGTAAAGTCGATCGATGTCATGTATCATGCCATCATGAAAAAAATGAAAATCAAGGAAAACCAACTGCAATCGATCGTTACAACTCTGATTAGATTTGAAAATGAATAGGTATCAGTCAAAGGGACTATCAAATTACCAATCTTCTTAGGAATGAAATCGAGTATAGTTAATCATAGATATCACATATGCTTACAACATGATATTAAGCTAACCTATCTAGTTTGTTATGCAGCTCATAGGCTCAGCTATCTATTTGAAAGTAAAGTTTTCAATGCCTCATGAGGTTGGAGAGGTAAAAAAAGATTAGTTTATGGCATGATAATATTACATCACAATAAAGAAAGAAAGGACTGTAAATCAAACTAATAGTTTGCTGAAATCGAGAAGATTAAAAAAAAACAACAAAGATAAAAAAAAGAAAGCAAGAGTAAGCACCCACAACAATAGAAAATTGACTTGAGAAAAGCATGCCCTTAAGTTTTTTTAAGCTAATAAGCTTTACACCAACAAAAACTATACTTTGAACAATTTTTGTAACTTTTGAACAAATTCTACAAGTGATTGAGCTTTTAAGCCAATACAAACATATGTATGTCAATAGGATTGAGCTAACACGTTAGCCAAAGAAAAATTAAATTGAAAATACACTTTTTGTTCAGCACTATATTCTTTATGCTTATCATTTGACTAACAATATACAAACTACCATGTCGAGATCTGTTCTTGTAGGAAACGATTCTGACCTAAATGAGCAAAAAGAAATAATTGATCAAAAACCTAAGATAAATAAGAATCAACTTGAATCAATGAAATACCTTATGTCTATATCGTTTTGAGAGAACACTCCAAAAAATATATGCAAATTGAAATTAAACTTGAATATAAAGAGTAAATAATCCAACTTTTGAGAAACAAAGACAACTTTTTTACTTGGACACCATCCGATATGCCAAAAATTAACCTAGAGGTAATGGTTCATAGGTTGCACACCAATCTGAACATGAAACTAGTCTTGCAAAAAAAAAGTTCTTTTACTTTAGAAAGGTAAAAGGCTATTAAAAAGGAGGTTGGCAAACTATTACAAGTAAGTTTCATCAAAGAGGTCTATTATCCTGAATGGATAAGTAACATGATCATGATCAAAAAGCACAGCAAAAAGTAAAGAATGTGCATAAACTTTACCAACTTTAACAAAACATGTCCAAATGATAGTTTTTTCCTCTCTAGCATAGATTAGCTAGTGGATAACATCACTAAACATGGCCTTCTTAGTTTTATGAACACCTACTTTGGCTATAACAAGATCAAAATATTAAAGAAAAATAAGGAAAATGTAACTTTCATCATTGAGGAATGCCTCTATTGTTACAAAGTCATACCATTTAGCTTAAAAAATGCAAAACTGAAAGAATGATCACTCTGAGTAGGTTCATGTCTAGGTCAGCAAAATGATGCTTGCTATTTTTCAAGATC
The DNA here is from genome assembly GCF_047325235.1 of Durio zibethinus. NCBI lineage: Eukaryota > Viridiplantae > Streptophyta > Magnoliopsida > Malvales > Malvaceae > Durio > Durio zibethinus. The sequence continues at coordinate 17,293,717 of NC_143187.1, forward strand.
TTTAGGAATATTTTTTACTTCTAATGGACCTTTCAGTGTTAGGAAGCATTTGATGAGCTTAAAAAGTTCTTTTTATTTTCAGCCTTTTTTTTCAAGCCAAAGCCCAATAAGACATTATATTTGTATTTGGCCACCACCGATGAGCTTAAAAAGTTTTATTTTATGAGTAAGGTACTAACAGGGTCAAAGATAAACTACGTTATGATAGAAAAGCTAGCCTATGCAGTCATTACATTAATCAAGAAACTTAAACCATATTTACAAATTCATACATTCATGTATAGACTGATTAATCACTCAGGTAAGTCTTACAAAAATCAAAGCTATCAGGTAAACTAATCAAGTAGGCAGTAGAACTTAATGGATTCAACTTACATATGCTTCATATATCGACTTTGAAATCTTAAGTACTGGCAGACTTTATTGTAAAGTTCACATTGGTTAAGCGACCTAAAAAAATAAAAAAGTTAAAAAAGAGAAAATGTGAAAACTTTTTTTATTGACGGATTAGCTAATAGCCATAGCAGTAGGGTCGACCTCATCCTAATAAGTTCAGAAGGCTTATGATATCAATACACCCTTAAATTCAGATTCAAAGCATCTAACAATGAAGTCAAGTATTAGGTATTAATAGCTGGCCTAAGATTGATAACTAAGCTAAATGTAAAGCATATAATTATATACAATGATAGCAGTCAGCCAGATAAACAATAAGTTTAAAGTTAGAGAAAAAAAATCCAAAAATATTTAGACAAAGCACTAGCCCTTATCGCCACATTCTACAAAGTCTAAGTAAAGAAAATACCATGGTCATAAAACACGCTAGCAGACTCCTTGTCCAAGCTAGCCTTAAAGATGATCACAAAAAATTCAAGCCAAGTTTTAATGGAATAATTAGCATAAAAAAGCATTGAAGAGAAACTGATCAAATAAGTCAAGGAAAAAAAACTTAGATGACCCTAATTAAGACATATTTGATCATAGAAAAGTTGTCTAAAGATAAGGTCTAAATTACAATCTTGATAAAAAAGGCTCTTCTATATATCATAATTAATAAAAAGCTATACAAAAGATCTTTTAGCTTACTCTACCTGAGGTACATGGATGATAAAAAAGTAAACTATATTCTTAAAAAAATTCATGAGAAACTATGCGCAAATCACGTCGAACTTAAGTCGCTTACTTACAAGGTATTTAGGCAGGGCTACTATTGGCTCACCATTAGAAAGGATGTAATTGACCTAGTAAAAAGATGTGACAAATGCTAAAGATTTACCCATGTACAATATCTTTCTTCAACCAAACTTACTTTTATCATAAGCTCTTAGCCTTTAATGCAATGAAGAATGGATATTTTTAGACCATTCACCTCGACCATAAGGTAGAGGAAATTTGTTCTGGTAGCAGTAGACTAATTCATAAAATAACTTGAAACTAAGGCCCTAGCCACTACAACGAAAGCCTAGGTTGAGAAATTTGTATGAAAGATTATAGTTTATAGATTTGGCCTACTTCAATCTATAATAACTGATAATTGTAATCAATTTAAAAACTTAAAATTCAAATAGTGGTGTTTCAACCTCTACATTAATTTAAGATTCATGTCGATCACTCACCTCCAATCTAATGGGTTGAAGCGATAAATAAGATAATATTAAAAGCTTTAAAGAAGAAGCTAGATGAGGCTAAGAGTAAGTGAATCGATAAGTTTCCTAGAGTACTATTGGCCTTAAGGATGACTACAAAAATCTTTATAAAAGAGACTCTTTTTTGCCTATCATTTGAGACATAAGCTATAATGCCTGTTGAGATCAACTTTTCAAACTTGAGAGTTGAACTCAACTCAGATTAGAGAAATGAAAAAGTCATCAAAGCTGACCTAGATTTGGTTGAAAAATAAAAAGGTATGGCTCTAACCTAGATAACAGCTTATCAACAGAAGGTATCCAACTTCTACAATAAGAGAGTCTTATGTAAGAATATTAAGAAAGGTAATCGAGTATTTAGAAAAATTAAAACCTCAAGAGTAAACAGTCGAGGTGGCAAGTTAGCCTTAACCTGGGAAAAACCCTATCAGGTTAAGAAGGCCATCCATGATGCGACCTATAGATTACAAAACATGAATGGTGGTCAAGTTTCAAAGACATGAAATACAAATAATTTGAAAGTGTACTACTAATAGCTCAAACAGAATCAAACTGACACTTGTAACTCAAAAACCTTTAAATAAAGTTATTATGATCATGTTTATTATGAATCTTAAACTTGGCCTATGCCCGACTTAATCTAACCTCAACTAGGTCTAACCTATGACTTAAAGTCAAATATGATTACATTTGTTCTAACTTTTGAGCTTAGACTTCAACCAACCTAATGAAGTTTGACCTAAAACTTGACAATCAAAATAGATTCTCAAGTTAATTTAAAATATGCATGAACATTTGGTTGAATTTTAAGCTCACTTGAACTGAGCTAAAACTTTGATAATGGTTCATTAAATTATTTTATACCATTCGAGCTAACTCCACCAAACTTAAACTATATGATTATTTGGTGAATTATTGTCCAAGTTTATACTTGTGACACTTTTATTTAAATGTTAAAGAGGTAAAAAGGAAAAACAAATTGAATAAATCAAACTAAGACTTTAACAAAAGTTTCACCTTTCATTAATCATCATAAAGTCAGTACAAAAATTCTTTTTTTAATAAAAGTTTAGTATAGTGATTTTTAATAGCTTGAAGATAGTCGACCAGTTGTTTAGGATCTTCAATTTTTTTCATTTTTAGTTTAAAATTTTTAATTAAATATTTATAGGAGTCAAAATCAAGTTTTTCTTATTTCGCCTTTGTTAAGGAAGATGAAGGGTTATCATCTGCCATCATAATATTGTCATATTAAATAGGTCCAAAGTCTGTAGATGAATCAAATGAACATGTCTTTAGTCCATCTTTTTTGTAAGTAAATATATTTTATCTTTTATAATATCCATTTTTACAAATAACTTGAAGAAAAAAGAAGAAGAAAGATCAATCAAACCATTTAAAATTTTACTTATTGACATATTATTAGATTTAAACTTAGGATCTACATGCAAACTATGATTATAAACTTGATCTTTACAAATACAGTTATTTTCTAAAGTTGATTCTATGTTTATGGTGCTTAAGATCGATGTGATTTTGTATGAGTTATCAAAAGTCATCAATAACGAGGCATACAAAATTAATAAATACTAACAAATAATCATAAATTTATGGTATAAGCTTTAAAACATGAAATAATAACAAAAAATAAAAGTAAATATAAAGATTTGATTTATAAAAATAGAAATACAAGATAAATCTATAGGCTAAAATTATAATATTACAAACCTTTTTTACAAATCTAAGGCTCTGATACCATTTACAAAGGTACAGAAGGATCTATGTATAAAAAGCTGAAAGATCAAAGAAAATATATATTATTTAAGGTATTTTACAAAGATTGAAGAATGGTCTTGAAGAAGAGAGAAATGTGAGTAAAGAAAAGAAGGGATTAGAGTGACCAAAAAGCCTCATTTTGTTGATTATGCTTTAAACTATTTATAAACAATTTGAGTATAATAACTATATACAGTTATCGTTATAGTGTACAGTAGAATTGTTATTTATAGTAACTGCTACAGTGACTTATTAAACTATTTTCGGTGACATATCTTTATCTTCTAAAAAGACTTTCTGCCATAGTAACAGCTACAAGACTTTTTGTAAGAACAATAACCGTTACAGTATGACTGGTCTCTAGCTCCAAACAACTTTGTCTTTTTGTGTTGGTAGCTTAGACCGGCTTAATCTTGAGCTAATTCTTACTTAGAATACGGTTTGACAGGATTGTTTATCCTTTTATAGCATTATCTAGATTTTACAATTCTACATCATCTTCATCCAGGGTTTGGTGAAAATAAAAAGAATTAGTTTTAAATTGGTTTTACATTTTTCATCTTTTTTGGTATTGAAAAAGTAATTCTTAAGGATGATCAATGTTTTTCATTTTGGATAGCTGTTGAAGAAGTGTCAAAGCTTCTAGTTGAGTTTGGAAAGGTGCTTGAAATGTTGCATAATAAATTAATGCAAAAATCCTTCGTCCATCAGTTTGTACAACAACTTTTAAAAAACTATCTCTGGTGGCTAGCTGAAAGAGATAGATGGCTTTTCCATCATTTTGATTCCTATTTGAAATTGATACTATGCTGGATTTAAAAATTTTGAAACTATCTTGTTTAGAGTTTCTGGAATCTTTAGGGCTTTTGTAATTGGGTTTAACAGAGAGCCAGAAGGACTTTTTTCATTTCTCAAATTTGATAAGGTTAAAAAAATCTTTCTCTCTGATAACATCTAAGGAGATTGGTAATAGTGAAATGTATATAAAAGAAATAGGGATTGTTTTTTACAAATCTGTTAAAGTGGTATTTAATAAAGGCTGAGAATTCTTTGATCAAATCAAAAGATAAATTTTGTACAAGGATTTGATCAGCTATTCCAAGTTTAATGCTAGTTACATCAAAAAGTTTATGATTTAAATGAAATTTAATATTTAGAATATGATCCCTAGTTATAGTAATATGAACATATAAAGAATAATAATGTTTAAAAAATTTTGCAACTAATAGTTTTTCTGTAGTCTGTTGAATTGAAAAATTAATTTGTTAGAATAATTCCTTGGTTAGGAATTGAGAAGCTTTTTCAAAAGAAAGAATCCTCTTAAGCTTGTTTAGCTAAAAAGAGTATTTACTTTCAATATATTCACAGAGTTTCAAGAAATCATTTATTTCTGAAACTGTATATGCATTTTCTTTCAAAGTAAAGAAATAAATATCTTGTTGTTTTAGCAAATTAGTTGACAGAAGGCTTTGGAGAGCTACTTTTTTAAATTCTTGAATATCTTTAGCTTATTTCGCTAGATATTCAACCAGTTTGGTCATCTTTTTACAAAAATAAGTTTTGTTTTGAGAAAGATGAAATTACCATAATGAGTTCAATAAATTATAGACTTGTGGTTCAAGTCCAAGATTATAAAAATCTTTAATGTTTAGGTTAAAACCTTCAATAGCTTTTCTATAGAAGAAACTATTTCAGAATAGCTCATAAGTGTCCATTGGTTTGGATCTTGGGTAAACTATGAGAAATCTGTTTGAATTCTCAAAAGAGATGGCATATATGGTGGTCTAAAATTTTATGGTTGGTAGAAAAATAATCCTTGATTAGGATCATTGTAGAAACCAAATCCTGGGTTAGAATTTGCAAAGAAAGTAGGAGAGTGTGGAGAGGAAAAGTTCGAAGAGGAAGAAGAAGAAAAACCTTTTTTAGATTGCTTCTTCTTTATCGTTCTCCATTTTCTAGTATTTTCTTGAGGTGTTTTACCTCGATCCATTTGGCCTACTAAGAAAATTAGTTAAAATATTTTTATCAGAATTGATAAACTTAATAAGAAAATTATATTGACAAAAAAAATTATACCACATGATTCTTCTTAGGTTGTCTGAGAGTTTTTTTATTTTTAAGGAAATCTTGAACTACGAGTTATCTATTCTTATAACGAAAGTCTCAGGGACTAGATAAATATGAAATCATTGTACACCATTTTTTATTGCTAACAATTCTTTTTCATAAATAATATAATTTATTTCATTTGGTTTAAACTTTCCTGAATTATAACAATAAATCAATTCATCCTTTTAATGAAGATTTTTTACTTTAAGGACACATCTCTAATGTTCTTCACTGGCATCTATATCTAATATTAGTAAATCTCCCTATTTAGGTAGATAAACTTTAGGAATATAGGTAAGCTTTGATTTGATTTGTTTAATAATATCAGAGTCTATTGGTGTCCAAACAAAACCATTTTTTTTGCATTACCATGCAAAATAAATTCTTGAGTAATAACATTCAGAAGTTTTTTATGCTCATCTAATGTATTAGAAAAAATAAGTATATCATCAATATATATGCAGTAAAATTATTTATGTTTACTAAATATAGTGTCTATCTAACATTGGAATATTTGTGGTGCATTGCATAGACCAAAAGGCATAATAGTCCATTAGTAATAGCTTGTTGGTGCACTAAAAACAGTTAACAATTTAGACTCCGATTTAAGCAATATTTGCCAAAATCCAGACTTATAATCAAACTTAGAAAAATATTTAGCATTTTTTGCTAGATTTATCAAAACATTTTTACAAGGAATAAAATAGCCATCAAATACAATATTTTGATTTAATTTCTTATAATTGAAAACTATATAAGGTTTACCTCGTTTGATTTCTAAATGATTTTTTACCATGAACGTTGGACTAGAATGTGGACTAATAGCTGGTTCTATCAGGCCTTTGTCAAGTAATTCTGAAATCTAAATTTCAAATTTGTCTATATCCTATTTAGTACAGATCATGGGCTTGACTCTTATGATCTCTTTTGGATTGTGAAAAGTGAGCTCACAGTATCTTGGGCTTCTTTGTCAAAGCTTCAATGGTTGTTCACTGAAGTTTTCTTACAAGATCTTATAAAGCTAATGTTTTTCATTGATTACTTTTATAGTATTCAGTAATATTTTTGGTTGAAAGCTTTTATCACAAATATGCTCATGTTCCTGCAATAAAGGAATCTCCACTGATTTTTTATCAACTGTAAGGGTGACATGAGTATTGGATATTGAGAATGGAAAATAAGTTCGTAAAAAATTATTTCCTAATAATATATCTCCATGCATGTTAGGAAAACGTAATATTTTTGGTATAATAAACCTAATATTAGTAAAATAAATAATAATATTTTTGGCTTTATAACCAACAATAGTTTTCTTACCATCTATACCTACAATAATGATAGGATGTTTCATTGGTCCCCATTTGCTTATTAGTAGGGCATTATTGCGATAACTTGAGATTATTGCTCCAGTGTCTGGCAATAAATGTAGACTATATAGTCTATAGTCTTGAAATCAAAATTCACCTTTCACAAAAGTATAATATCTATCTTTGTTAGAGAATAAAATTGTGTCAGGTGCAGACAATCTAAAATTATTTATAAAATGTAACATTTTCATTTCTTCATGTCTAGGAGTTCTAGAATAAGAAGTATGAGAATGCAAAACAAAAATAACAAAATGATAATAAGATTGATTATCACCTGTATGTTGCTAAGATGGAATATCTCCTGTAAATATAAGAATTTGAGCATTACCTATATGGCTTATATTGTTTGGTCTTTGAAGATTTCCTGCACTATTTGTACTATGAAATCCTAAAAAAGAACTTCTGTGATGAGTATAAAAAGATTGATTACTAGATATACTTTTAATATCATCATCTTTTTTATGATAAAAAACATTTATGGGGGTAAAACTAGATTTGGATTAAAACTAGTTGAAGTATAAGGATTTTTAAAATAAAGATTTTTTCCTGATGAGAAAAATTCTAAACTGGGTACTTTCTGTTTTTCAAAGGTAGTTTCAAAAATATATTCAAGACATCATCCTTGTAGGATAGATAAATCCTTGAGTTTGACCAATTTTAGTTTGATTTCTGAATCAAAGCTATTTAGTTCAAATAGTTTGATAATATTTGAGTCTATCTATTTGATAGAGGTATTTGTAGTATTTGTAAACTCATAAACTACAAACCAGTTGATTGAAAGGTCATGCGATTTATCTTTAATATCAGAATTTGTTATATTGACATGAAGACAAACATTTTTCAATGTTTTCATCAAAAATAGAAATAAAATAGTTTGGTTTTACTTTAAATAAAACAACACCAGTAGCTAAATTAGATTGGATTCCTCCAATTATAGTATTAACACGATTTTTAAAATGATTATCCATTAAAACTGCAATTATAGGTATATCTTTACAAGCAATAAATAAAGGTTTAATGGTAATCAAAATCATATCAATATGTATATATTTAACTTGAGGGTATTTTCATAGAAAATGGTTTTTTTTTTTTTTTTTGTAAAAAGAGGTATTTTTATTGATCCTTGTTTAGAATCATTAGCAACTGTATCACCAAATAGTTTTTCTATATGACGTTTAAACCAAGGTTGAAATTTTTTAAACCAACTTGTCTTGTAAACTTCATCGGGTTTGATGAATTGTAATTTTTTTATTTTATCTTCAAAAATATGATGAGTTTTTCTCATCACATTCTTGCGTTTAACCATACCTTCTTCTGTTATAGTTGTTGTACCTGTAAAAGAGGTAACTGAAACATTATCTTGGTTAGATTCTGTATTCATCATAAAAATATATTCAGATTCATCATCAGAAAAACTGTAATCAATTTTTGAAAAAACTTCATAATAAATTTCTTCATCTGATAAATCATCAGCAAATAAAATTTAAAAATAACATTCTTCAAGTTTTTTAATCATTTTGCTAGCACTTTTTCCTTTGTTAAGGTAATGATCTGCATAATGACCTTCTTGATCATAAATAAACATTTGCAAGTTTGTTTAGAAGATTTTTTCTTCTTTTTAACAACAAATTTACCTTTTTGAGGCTTTTTTGTTTTAGCAGTTTTTTCTAGTTTCTATTTTTTCCAAAAATATTTTTTTTCTTAAAATGATTTTTTCTTTGAATAGGTTGTTTGTTACAACCAAATTCTAAATCGCTATAAAAATTCCACCTCATACTTCAACAAAAATTTACAAAAAATTAGTAAAAAAATAAAAAGAAAAGAAAATAACCCTTCAAGCATTTTCTTGGTCAGTAGTAGCAACAGTAATGGTAGCAGCAACAGGCCCTCTTCGATTTCAGGTGTTAAGGTAGCCTTAAGCTTGGCATCCATAGCTACATCCTTGTCCTCTTCCTTTTCGCCCTCAGAGTGGTATGAAAGATACCTTGACCTAATGTTGTTCAGGTTGATGTCAGAAAAGTTAAGATTGAGGTCAACATACTTGAACAACACCCCTTATTTCATAAGCTCGAAGGCATCGAAGATGTTCTTTTTTGAGAACTTCACTTGAAGTTTAATGAATTCTTTAATGGATTTGAATTCTCGAATGACCTCATTCTTGTAGACCTCTTTAGTCTTTTGCTTAATTTTTTCTTTTTCCTTCAACTTAACCTCTAACTTAGACCTCAACTTAACGATTTTAACTTAAGCTTTGTTAAGCTTCAGATTGGCCTATTCTCTCATGGATTCTGCTGAGGCCTTTTCTATCTATATGCCCTTAAGCTTGATCGTCAACTTATCTCTATGCTCTTCTTATGTTTTTTACCTAAGTAGTCAAGTCTTTCTCGACCTTGAGCATGTGAGCCATTGCCATATAGGCATGATGCAAGACCTAGTTGGCGTAGCTAGTTGGCTGAGGTGAAAGTTTCTAATAAATTGCAGAGGTAAAGCTCAGACTTAGAAAACATCTAACAATAATGATAAAAAAACTGAACTAAAGTGATACTTACTGCTTAGAGAGACCATAACCTTGTAAAACTTCTTGGCTACCTTAGCTCTCTCTAGCGGGTTCTCACTGAGAGTGTATTCTAAGTTGGTGCAGGTCTTCTCCAAGCTAGACCTCAAGACTCGACCCTTGGAATTTTTCAAAAATGAGGAAAAAACCTTGATCTTCAATTTTTTTAGTTATATGAAGAGTTACTACGGAAAGCTTCCTATGCGCCATCATCTTATACTTGCTCTTAGCAATGGTATAGGGTTGAGCTGAGGAGCTCGATTTCTTCTAGGTAAGATTTATTGGTTTCTTTCCCCCTCAAAAGGGCCACCAAACTGAATCTTTTTATTTTGGCCCTTCTTAGGCCTCGATTCATGAAAAAAAAAGAGAAGTCAAATCTTTGGTTGGGTTAAAAGACATTTTTGCAAAAATGAGCTAAGAGTTGGAAAAAATAAAAAAAAAAGTTAAAACTCTATGAGGTTACCTTACATCTACCCTAATACCTGTACTTGTTTACCACTTCGGGAGAGGTCAACTTATAAGCATTTATGACTAGCTCTCATTTTTAAGTGTACTCAATTATTTTATCTCGGTCTATGAAGTCTAAGATAGAAAGAGTAATGGGTACATTAAGAAAACTCTCGTGGTCATTTATGATTTTCCATGCCTCAAACTCATGGTCATTATTTTTTTTTCTTTTTTTGGAGGCAAATGAAAAGCAGCAAACATTTTTTTATTAAACTCGAGCAATCCATGAATAATGTTTTATTGGATTGAGCTATGACATAAAATCACATTTTATCACTAAAGTATTTTTTGATAGAAAAGAACTCCCTGAATAAAGGAAGGTAGGGAAGAATACCTAACTATTTGTAAAAAATTATAGATCTTACTATATACTAAATTGAGTAAAGGGTGAGCTTGGTGATTATTAAATTATAAGAATTAAAACTTTCAACAAATAAAGAATTTAAAAGGAACCTCAAATTGGTCATATACTTAGAGTCAATGAGGCTTTAGCTTATCGGTGACCTGATTTGAAGGGCTCAACATTATTATACTATACCCCTCGTTTGAAAAGAGAAACTTCACTCCCAAAGAACAGACGTAATGAGCTAAACACATACTAGGTAGTCCTTAGGGTTAGCCATGCCCTTTTAAGTTTTTCATCACGACATTAGAGATTATGCTTAAAGAACAAAGGGTATAAACTAGGATCTCAGCCAACTCATCTGCCTTTGAGAAGTACTCCCTCTTACATTTGTAGTTTTTGATTAGGTTATCATCCCCTTTCTAAACCTTTTTATAACCCTCATCGTCATCATAATATTTATTGTTAGAAAACTCATACTTTCAAGCAGGAATAAGATTCTAAGTTGAACCAATGATGGAGAACACTATAATGTAAGAGAAATATGAGAGATGAAGAGACTTTTCAGAAGAAGAAAAAATATCAACAAGAGCTAATCAAAAAGAAAAAGAGAAAAAAATGATAGCATCAACCACAAAAAGCCAATGAACAAAAAAAGTAGAAGGTTAATGAGGTTGAACCCTAAAAAGAAAAAGAGTCGAAGAGGAAAAAAGGTTAGTCATAGAAAACAAACCAACCTAAGAGATTGAAAAAGTAGAATTCTCTAAATCAAAATCTATTTAAACACACAACTTGTTCACATCCAAGACCCATTCTTTTTGAGCTCGAGCATTCTCATCAACTTTTCACTACTCTTTCTATGACATTAGGTCAAGCCAATAGACTATTTTTTTGTAATCTCAACCTTTGATTATCACTAGGACTAGATCATCGTCATCACACCTGAGTCGACCTCCCATTGGCTTTACCCTAAAACTCTTTTTACCCCCGAAACTATCACTAATAGACATGATGAAAAGAATACATATCAAAGTATGAGGAAAGAACAGTTGAAAAAAAAGAAAACTGTAAGGTTAGGAAAGGCTAGAAAGCTTTTAAATTAGAAAGTTTAGGTAGGATTGAGAGCAAAAAAATAGAAATATGAAAAATAAAGTTCCTAATAGCCTTTTATATAGCTTTATCCCATATCAAATGAATAGCCTAAATTGCACCACGTGTCATGATGTCATTGAAAAGCCTCTTTTAACCTTTTCCACTGTGAATTTTATCGCCCAAATAACCCATCCTCATTAAATGTGATCTTAACTATCTAAATTGATTAGATCAGACAAGATTACAAGTCAAACCAGTTTGGTGAACTGCTAAGCCACTTCCAAAGTGTAAATAAGGATTCAAGTTTTTGGAAATTTTTAAGTCTCACATTGACCAAACAAATTCCATCAACTTTTCTAAACCTTCTCATCTTCATCTCCAACCACCCATGGCAAAACCACTTCAACAATTCATAAACAAGTCATATACCTAACCCAAAACACACACATAAGATCAAACTTATACCAGGTCAGCACATACTAAGACAGCCCAAATTAAGCTGAATAACAAGTATAGACCCTTGATGCTTGCCTATCATATCAATCTCATGAACATTTGACTTCGACCTAAAAAGGTCAGATCCTTAACAATCCTTTTAAATTGACAAACATATGTGAAATAAATCAATCACCTATCCAATAGTTTGATACTTAGACTGCTCGATGGGGAGATAGAATGTTAAAAATATTTAATGGTCAAAAGACATTGTGGTTTTTTTCCTTTATTAGAGGTTGCCATCAAAGAGTCAAGAGCATTTCAAACATTTAAGTCAACTTGACATATTTAGTGCCACATTTGTTCGGCCACATCACTGTTGTCCCTCTTAAGTCCCCTGCTTGTTATCTATAAATATAGACATCCAAGTACTATCATTCTAAATTTCATATCATGTTGGCCTGACATGTTTAATGCCACAATTGCTCGACCATGTCACTATTGTCCCTCTCAGGTCATTCGTTTCCTATCAATATATATAAGCATCTAGGTACTATCATTCTAAGTTTCATATTACTCTAATTTCTTACTTTTCTCTCCTTATGACCTCTTTTATCTTGATTTTTATCTTGAACGTTAAAGTGTAAATGCAAGAAATACTTCTTATCTTTACATCTAACTGTTCTTCTTTTTTTTTTATTTTTTTAAGAATACTCTTAGGTCGAAGCTCGGTACAAACATTTATCATCCAAAATTTATTTTGACTTGGAGTTTTATTTCCACCAAGACTAACTCTCGATAAAATACATCACATTCAAGACAAACTGGGATCATATAAAGAAATCAAACTAGCAACAAAAAAAAAAGTAAAAATAAGGGCCAAGTAAAAAACACCCAATTTCATAACCATCTCACCACCAACACATATGAATGACCACCACTAATATAGCTTAGACCATCATTGCTTACCCAAACACCATAGGCCATACTTCATCTCCAAACCTAAGACACCATCACTACTAATAATCCATCAACACCAACAACAAAAGAAATACACCTAGCAACAATTAGACACAGAAACCAAAAATCATTCAAATAATACACTCAAAAGCAAAAAGCAAGAAAAAAAACAATTTTTTCCTTATGGTAGAGGGTGTTGGCATTTGGGCTTAGATAGTTAGGATTTTCTTTGGGAGTTCTGTATTGGTGAAAGTAGAAAAAAAAATGAAAAGGAACATATAGCAAAAATCCACAAGTGTTTGAAATGAAGAAAATAGGATTTTTAGGGTTTTAAACCAAAGCTTTTCAACTTAGATCTAAGTCACTTAATTGAATTTTTGAGAAAACTAATTTGATTAAAGAACAAAAAAGAAAAAAATAGCTTTCGGTTGGGTTTTGGAGTAATTCTGACAACAATGAATGGCAACCTACAACAGTCTGGGGGTGGCACATAGCAAATCGATGTCAAATTTTGGAAATTTGGGCAGTGGGTCATGACTTACTTAAACTGGCATCTATTTAGATATAAGGGATAGAGCATTAAAAGCTTTAGAGAGAAAAAGCTAAAAAAAGATAAAAGAATTTGATTTATGCCTTAAATATTGAATCAAAACTGTCATTTTGATGAAGGTATAATCTAATTCAACCCATTATGACCCACATAATAACCCGCTTTTGATCTGACCCATACGTATCAATTTTATTTTTCTTTTTTTCATGTTTTGTATATTTGATTTTTATTTGTTTTATTTTTTTTTTGTTTTTATATTATTTATTTAGTTATTTATTTATTTGTTTCTAAAATTATGATAGATTTTAATTATTTAGATAATATAAAAAAAACTTAAGTAAATAAATTAATAATGTTTAAATTATATTTTGAAGAATGTAGCTTTTAAGAATTAAAAAAAAAATTCAAAAAATATATAACCTTATAAAATTTTGAAAGTGAATGGCAATTATCTAATGACAAAATTTTTTAGAAATCACAAAGAGTTGATTTTTTAAAGAAATTTTTAAATAAAATTTTTTACTAAATTTAATCCAAATTGTGAAAACTTTTAGATAAAATTTTAATAATAATAATTGACATATGTTTTTAAGCCAAAAAATATAAAATGTAATTTTTATAATTTTAAAAATAAAGTATAATTATTCAAAACATGAAATTTTTAGAAATTACAAATGATTTTTTTTTAAGAAATTGTAAGGCAAAAAGTTTTTTTCTAAATTTGATTCAAATGATGAAAAAAATTAGATAATATTTTAATAATAATAATTGACATTTGTTTTCAATCCAAAAAATATAAAATGTATTTCAAAATAAATAGCAATTATTAAGAATGAAAGAAATCACAATTGGTTGATTTTCTAAAAAAATTTCAAAATGAGAAGTTTTTCTAATTTTTATCTATATGGTAGAAAATTTTAGATAAATTTCGATAATAATTATTAACATTTGTTTTCAAATCAATAACAATAATAATAGAATTTTTCAAAATTTTTTAAAAATAAATAAAAAATTATATGATGAAATTTTTAAAAATAATGAATGATTGATTTTTTTAAGAAATTTCTAAGTTAGAAAATATTTCTAAATTTAGTTCAAATAGTAAAAATTTTAGATAATTTTTACTAATGTAAAGAGCATTAAAAAAAGAAAATTTGATTAGAAATAATGAAATCCTTGTAATAAAACATAAAATTAAATCTGATGATAAAATTCTTAATATAAAAAAATATATGATTTTCTAAGAAATTTTTATATAAGAAAATATTCCTAAATTTAACCTAAATCGTGAAAATTTTAGGTACATTTTTAATAAAATATAAAAAGTTCAAGAAATAAAAATAGATTATTAGAATCAATTTTTTTTCCTTTTTCATAAAAGATTTAACAAATCCAAGGACAACATCTTTTCGAGAAAATAAATGAGATTTTTAAACATTTTTAAAGATGAAATTTTTAAGAATTCTTTTAGATTGATGGAAAAAAGCTAAAAAATTATTTTTAATATTTAAATAATAAAATTTAATTAAGAATAAAAAACCTTTTAAACGAAGATAATATTATGATAATTTGAAATTAAATGATATCATTTTAGGATAAAGGTTATGGAGATGCTATAATCTTCTCCACAGTAGCCAATATCTTGAACCTAGTTTTGAAACGAATGTCAAAATTTATTTGTCTAGTGGCCCTTAATGAAGTTTAGGAAAATTTTTTTAAAAAAAATAGATTCAATTAAGTGAACTGTCACACATAGATTAAAAAATATTGGTGGTGACTTCTAAATTTATTTCTAACGGTTAATTTTACAAACTTATACGTTATGACAATTTGATAACTCAATTAAGGATTTCAAGAGCCGAGTTATTAAATCATTTTAGATTATCCTAAATCAAATCTTTATTGAATAATTTTGATTTTTACATGTTATTTTATTGCTTTTCTTTTGCTTATTTAATTATTTATCTGTAAATAGTTGTGGGCATTTTGTGGTATGTTCTTTCGTACATACTATCATATACATGTAAATGACATGAACTTTATACCCAGGCCCCATTCAAATTATAAGGGGTAAAGTACTTATATTCTTGTCAGATGATAATCTCTGCATTAGCTAATGAAATACTCTTATTCAAATTGAATCATTTTCATTTGTAGTTTCCATTTGTAGCCTACAATGGACAAAGGTTAGACTTCTTTACTAGTTCTACATAGATGACAATGAAGAACAATTTGAAAACCTTTAGATTGCAAGAATCCAAACTTTACATGTGGGAAAACCTAAGAAGCCAGCTTTAATGTAGAGCCATAATCCACCCATTGTTTTGAATGAAACCTAAGATTAGAACATTTTTCATTACATATCTTTGTCATTCCACATATTCTCACACATCAGAGCATGTTATGTGTATTAAATAATATGGTGAAAATTGTGAAAAATTGCCAGAGTTAGAAAAATGATAAGAAAAAAAATGATGAGGTTTTATGATTAGTTATCAATTTATTTACTTTGCTTTTCTTATTCTTTTAAATTTTTGCATTATATGGGTAGTATATATAATTTGCTTTAGCATATTTACATCCATACATCATCATTGCATGCATTCATCATATCATCACATAATATGAAAAGCACTTATTTTAATTTGGGGCAATGATTTAAAAGACTTGAGAGATCAATTGGAAGCACAAATTTAAGTCTTGATAATCAAGAGGAATATGGACATGAACTTCAAGAAATGAAAATTCAATTTACTAAGTTGATGAAAATGTTTAAAAATCTTGATATGGTCCATTCTCAAGAGTCTTCATCACTTTCAACTTATTTATATGTAAAGTAACCATTGTGTCAAGACCGTCAATCCTTAATAGGACCAATGCTTGTCTGAGTGCATCCAATGGTTCAACTAAGGACTAAATTAGAAAAAGTGTAAATAAAATGAGGCCAACTAATTTCACACACTCCATAATTGGTTCACATATGAACCTTTATTCATATTCTGCTATTTTTCAACCACTCTTTTTAATATCCCAAATAGGACATTTTGCTATCATACAACCCTTACAGATTAGCTAGAATCCATATTCTCACTTGGCCATGAATAATGCCTTTTAAACAAGCCCTTGGGCACATATGTCTAATTCTACTCTAGTATCTGCATCTACAAATCAATCAATTACTCATCCAAAAAACCTGGTAAGTAAAAGAAAATTAAGAGTTATTATCAATCAAATCCTTATTACTTACACTGAGTTATTTTCATAACTTACTAAAAACCATATTATAACACCAGTTTAACTAAAGCCATTAGAGCCTTATCATCCTAAATGGTATGATACTAATACTCAGTGCAATTATCACTATGAGAATATAAGTCATTTTACAAAGAGTTGTTTTACTTTTAAGCATAAGGTATAGAATCAAGGCTGGCTTGTTGAGTTTTGAGAATGAAAAAGCACTAAAGGTTGTAGAAAATTCTTTACCTAATCATATGGAGACATAGTTAGATTATAAGAGGGCTAAAGATTTTATCAATGGCAGTACCTTGATTTTAAAGCTGAAATATAAGACTAGATAATAGATTTTAGATTTGTTTAAGAATGTTACTTGGGCATTCTTGACAAAACAGTTTTTAATTATAATAAAAGATATTTTGTTATGTGATACCACTCAATACATCCATTCATTTATTCATTCATATAGAAAATTTTCTTTTCTTTGCTTAAACTTGTATTTAGATATTAACTTAATTCTTAATTATGATAATAAAGGTTTAAGATAGCTCAACCATCAAAGATCTCAAGGCAATCTACTATCACGCGTACAACACTTGTACCTAAGTCAAGATTATAAAACAAGAACAAAGTAGCTGAATTGAGAAAGTTTAAAAAGTTTAAAAGGAAATAAAAAGAGATTTAGCCAAGATAATGGACCTGTAAAAAACTCAAAATAAAGGAAAAAGAGCAAAGAAAGTTTTTACACAAAATAAGCATAAATCGCAAAATGTATACCCTTTTGAGTTTGGCACATACCAAGCTTAAACATTCTTAGGGCACCACCACAATAAGCACCATTTTTTGAGGCATACCTTTATCATGAAATACCTTCAATAGCTACATAAGGATAGTTTCAAAGATATACTACTCTTGTTTTATGTAGAAAAAAATAAATTCCAATTCAAGTTCCTGATAAAAGATAGATCTCATATAAGAAAAGTTTCAAGCTATCAAAAGAATAGGTTTCTATGTTTCTATTGACGTAGTGGAGCTTTGCTTGGTGTAAGATGTGGTCGTTCTAGTTAAGTTTAAGGTCTAATAATTTAAAAAGTATAATGGGACCAAATGTTTTATGACTCATGCTACTATGTATTATTAAAAAATGATTGTCCATGCATATAATGATAAATTATTGATCCATATCTTTTGGGATAATCTCACATAATTTTTTATATCTATTTTTAATAAATCTCAAAACTTTTCGAATATTTATTTCTGAGAAGCCCTGAGTCTTTTTTAATATCTATTTTTGAAAAAACTCGAAGCTTCTAGAATATTCATTTTCGAAACGTTTGATTTTACTTTTAATCAGTGAAAACTTTAATCATGCGCTTATGAACTTATTTACTTGATCATGTGTTGGAATGAAATAGAAATAAATATTCAAAAATATACATGGTAGAACTTGTTCTTTTTGTTTAGATTCCAGAAACCAAGAACACCATTTTTCTAGTTTTTTGGCTTTATATGGGTAAATGGGTGTTCTTGATTTTCTGGTCTTAAGAAAAGAACACTTTTATACCCATGCATGCTTGAGAACTAATAATTTTCTTCTATTCGTACATATAATCAAGTAAAAATAGGTATATTAATGACTCGTGTGTTCATACATACTAGTTCGAGCTTGAACACCTTATAAAATATTGATTCTGATAATGTCATCAATAGATTGACAAATCCGATAGTAAAGACCTCTAATCTTTCAAAACTAGTGGCCTGAAAATTAAAGGTCTCAATTGTAAGAATTAAGCCATATCACGAAGAAATTATTAGAAACATTTGAAAATCCTAGCACATTAGATTTATTTATTTTAGTATTATTTATTTTAAGATTAAATGCATTTATTTTATTTAAATTTAAATTAAATGTTATCAAGAGTTTATAATTAAATATATATTTAAACAAAATTTTATGTAATTTCATAAATGAATTTTCAATGATACAATATGACTATAAAAAATTTGTTTCCGAAAACATAATATAATTCTCTTTCTTACCTCATCGGTAATACTAAAATAAATAAATCTAATTTAAGAAGGTAAGAACATAATAATTAAAATAAATAAAAAATAATTTATTAATACACTTTTAAAATAAAATCTTCAATGATAATTTTTATTTTCACTTCACTATTATCATTAATTTTATATCCAAGCAAAAATTTAACCATTATTTTTAATCTTACTCTTATAATTATTAATTTTATTTTTATATTTATTTTTAATTTTATTAAAACTAATATCGTTCATCCAAATTAATCATAAATTCAATTTCATTGGTCCACTTTCACCGTTCTTGACTTTAAAAGTAATTTCGTCAATGCCACGCTTTTAATTTTATTTTAATTATTTTTCTGTAAATACTTTTTCTTTTTCTTTTTCTTCCATTTACTTTTCAGTTCGACCTAGTCTTCCTTCTCCCTCCACTCTCTTTACCTATTCTCCATTTTGTTTTATTTATATAAATATCTTTGTTTTTGAAGATCTAATTATAATTAAGAGAAATATTTCAATAAAAAATGGCGAGGAGTAGATCATCTTCATCTTCGAGTAAATTGAGATACTGTAACCCTTCGTATTATTTGAAAAGACCGAAGCGTTTGGCTCTGCTTTTAATTGTATTTGTTTCAGCTACTTTTTTCGTTTGGGATCGTCAAACTCTCGTTAGAGAACACGAGGTAAACTTTTTCTACTTTTGATTCTTTAATTTAAGGTATTGCTCCGTTTTCTTTTCTTTTTTCTTTTTTTTGTCTGAGAAATCATGATGGATGAGCATAATGTTTAACTTTCCGCTTCATTGACCAAAATTTATTACTTTGTTAATTTGATGTAAAATTGAAGGAATTATAATTTTTTTTTTATGAAGAAAGGAATAAGAATTGTTAGATCATGAATTTAAGCAAAACGACGGCTGATCTGTTTGCACTAATTGCTATCATTCTAAGATTGTTTATGGAAATTTAGACGAATTTTGATTTTGAATCAGAAAGCAGGTTAATTTGTGAATATTTCTTATTTTTCTTTTTTGTAATTTTGGTGTTGGTTTTTGGGAGAATGAATTAAGGTGTGATTCACTATTTTATAGCTAAGAAATTAGTAAAAACATTTCGAATTTGAACGTGATGAATTATAAGAAGCACTTTCTTTTATGCATTCTTGCAACCGGGATTCTGTCTTCTATGAAAAAGGGAAGTACTAAAATTATGAATTTTATGGATTTGATGGCTTAAAAATTGAGTCGATATTCAATATGATTTGGGAGAATGATATGCGATGGCAGCTGTGTGCATATTCGTTACTTGAAGTGGATACACACTGGCTATAGGAGTTAAATTCTTTTTAAATGACTGTCTATAACAAATTTCATACTGACATGCAGGTTGAAGTGTCCAAGTTGAATGATGAAGTGCTTCGATTACAAAATATGGTAAGTGCTCCATATATATGCTCTTGTTAAACTTCTTTTCTACATATTTGAATAAATGCAAACCATCATTTTCACATTCATCGATCATCTTTTTTCTAGGAGGGGGTTTTTGAGTTACTGTTTTGGACTGATAATTTTTTAGTTGAATTTATTTGGAGACTCTAGAATTAGGCATGTTTTTCAAATTCACTGTCAACATATTTTCATACAACAACAAATTAAGTTTTATATGCCATAACTCTTGAGTTGGCTGTATGAAAGGCCAAAAAAAAGGAATCATGTTAAGTCGTAGTTTTGAATATTCTTGCACTACTCATTTCTATCAAAAACAACCTTTTCATCTATTTTCTTAACCCTCATATAATCTCTTATTACTTGTATCCAAGTCTTTCGTGGTCTACTTTTAGAAGCTTTGATCTCTCTCAAACGTTTCACATGTCCAAACCATCTCAAATGGCCCTTTCTCATCTTTTCCTCAATTCGGACTACCGCTAATTTTTCTTGAATCTCTTCATTTTTTATTGTCTCTTCTAGTCTTATCACACATCCATCTAAGCATCCTCATCTTCACTACGCTCATCTTCTTCTCATGTTGTTTCTTAATAGTCCAACACTCAGTCCCATATAATAGTGCAGGTCTTACAATTGTTTTATATAACTTCGCCTTTAACTTGAAAGGCATGTTGGGATCAAACAACACATCCGACACACTTTGCCACCTCACTCATCCTACTTTAATCCAATGATTTATATCATTTTCTATCTCAATATCGCTCTGAATAATTGATTCCAAATATCGAAAATGACTGCTATTTATTTAACAAATCATCTGTTTTTCTTCTTTTATTTTGTCTTAAATGAAATTAGAGCGACTAGTCTATGGCACATGTTAGATTCCTAAAACCATATATTCTCTTAACTACCTGCATTCATGGATCATGTTGTGCTATATTGCTCTCCTTGTATGTCTCCATGCAGTGAGTTTTGGCTAAATGCATGAACTGAGTATTAACATTTGGTTCTTTCAGCTGGAGGAATTAAAGAGTAAGGTGGTGCCAAATGATCCCATTGAAATGCAAAGAAGAGAAAAAGTGAAGGAAGCTATGATTCATGCCTGGAGTTCATATGAGAAGTATGCATGGGGCAATGATGAACTTCAGGTATGCTGAAATCTTTCTGTATGTATTATATCAAGCATTTGTCTTTCCTTTTTTTCTCACTTTACTACATTTTTACTACATTTTTGGTCATATTACCAAAGTTATGATATGTAAAGTAACATTAGTATTGATGATTTGCTCAACAAACTAGTGGCTTTCTTTGCCAAATGATATGTAAAGTAACATTAATATTGATGATTTGCTCAACATGGAATTTTATGCGTACCAACTTCAACTTGTTTAAAATATGATCTCTTTTGTTATATATTTGCTCAGCTCTGTCTTATCCAAAATCTAAAACTGATGCATATAGTTTAGTGATAATTTCACATCTTAAAACAATCTGGACAGGTGCTTTGGTAGCATTCAATCACCACCCTTCTCTACAAGCTTATCATAAAGATGCTAATTTTGTTGATTTTTGATGTCATGTACCAGCCTCAGTCAAAGAATGGTGTCAATAGCTTTGGTGGTCTTGGAGCAACACTAATAGACTCCCTTGATACCTTATATATTATGGGTCTAGATGAGCAGTTTCAAAAAGCAAGAGAGTGAGTTCAACTTTCTATTGTCAGCTTTCTTGTTTTCAATATAAAGGTTTATTTTATTTTATTTAGATTGCATCATTCTCTCCTCTTCATCTGATCAGAGATTGCTTTTAAATGTGAATTTCTGTTTGCCTGTGGTTGTGATTTGGAAGAAGTTTCATAACTTAAAGGCTAGATATTACATGTCATGTTACTTTACCAATAAGGGACTGGTAATTCACTTCTGAGGGAGATATTACCATTTATAAGCAAGTTATAGTTGTTGTTTTGATAGGTTAAACTTTGTTAATAAGAAAAAGGGGGGGTTGCCTGGGGAAGACATGCCTGCTATTGTTGTCTTATATGTGTAGATTATAACTTACATGAACCAGAACACATAGATATTGCTTTTTTTTTTGGGATACAATAGCTGCTTTATTTTGGCATAGCTTATTCTTTTATTTTGGGAAAGCCACAAGACGAGTTAAATAAGAGGGTGTTTAGCAAATAATTTAGTTTGGTTGACACTTCATAGGATGTCAGTTTTCATCATGGTTTCTGATTTTTGAGAGAGGAACTTATGCAGTTGTGGAAACCTCATTCTGGATTTTAAGTTTGAATTTTGATGATGATATGATATGATATAATCTTTACAGGAGTTGGTATAGAAAAGATCTCTAAAGTTTCAACGAAGTAAAACAAGCTGGTTTCAGGGGATTAAACTTGCGAATATTATATAAAAGGAAGAAAAAGATCCTGAGCATTGTAAACACCAAGGTTTCCTAGGATTTGCGCCCAAGGTTAATTACTCAATGCAAATAAAGGGCATATTTCTGGAAAATCATCTCCAAGTAGTTCTCTATTAATTGAAAGAAATTCCATTTTTATTGAAACATGATAATCCTAATAATCCTGCCAGAGCTTGCAATAAGCACAGTGGATTTAAAACGATTCCGTAGTCTGTGAATGGAGACCTAATAACTAAGACATATATGATACAAGAATCTTACACTTAACATCTTCAATCTTTAATAAATCTTGAAATTACTAAATCACCTCTGATACTTAAAACTTGAGAAAACACCATTAAATAAAAAGCAACAGCCTTTTAATTCTGAAGAATTGCAAAAGGGCAAGAGCAAATAAGCAAAGCCTTTGCCTCTTAGATGGAGTCAGGTACATGGATCAAATTATGAAATTATATAGAAAATGCAAACAATATGAAAAGTTAAAATTAAAAAATCTCAATAATCCAAGTCTTAATAATTCAAAATAGCAAAAACTCAACAATTCATTATTTAAAGCTACTAGGAACTTAAATAATGGTAGGTGCTTTTAAGCTAAAATTGAACTGAAATATAAGCTTAAAATATTAAAGACAATCATACTGCCCTAATACCCTGAAAATGAGTAAAATACTAATTAATATAAAATATCCTAAATAATCTCAAATATTGCTAATGTATATAAAATAATTACAATTAAATGCATAATGCATTGCATTTTTTAAATAATTACAATTAAACCCATAAAAATATAATAAAGTGGCAAATAAATGTGTTAAATAATTTAATAACTCAAGCTGCTTCTTTACATCCCGCATCAATAAAACTATAATATCTATTTTATAGTAAATAAGGTCCTAAATCTGTGGAAGTTCCTAATTTTACTTATCTTTGATATTTAATTTTGACCACACAGTTCTAACATGCAATTTGCACATTCAGTATTTAAATTGGAAAAAAGAATAGAACATTTACATTCTGATTAAAACTTACTAATTTTCTGTTTAACTTGTAAATCCATCATTTGGTTCATGCCCTTCTAATAAATTAATATTGATAAGTTTAAGAATACAAATATTGTAATGCTGAATGCTAAGAAGCTGGTTAGGGATTAACCTATTTAAGATTTTATTTTGCTACTTTGTTGTAATTTTGGGGCTTATTTGTAATATTTCATAGATCTAGGGTTATATTTGGTATTTTATATTTATACTAGGGTTGAGTGTAGTAAGCTTTGTTTTTAAGTTTCAAGATTGTTAGTTTTTAGAGTGTTAAGTATTTTCTTTAAAGTCTATTTGGCATAAGAGTTTTAGTTCTTTTAGGGTTATGTTGATAGTAGCTTAAATAAATACCCTTGCTTTCGAGGGCAGACTAAGAGATTACAATAAGATATTTTTCAATATTATTGCTATTGTGATTGTGTGATGCAATCAATCTTAGGTGTGACTCCTACAGAATCCTTGGTGTGACGCTTAGATTTTCTTCATTCTTAGTTGTCTGGTGCAAATTTAACTATGATGCTTAGGTTTTTTCCTTCTTGGTTGCATGATGCGAATTTTCTTCTTGGTTGCGTGATGCTGCAATCAAGGAACACCATCCTTTATTTATTCTCCTATTGACTTAAGAATTTTAGATTATTATTGCCATAAACCCTAGCCTTTCAAGTTGTCCTATGTAATAGTGATTTGACCGGATGGCAACTTGAATCATTCAAGTAAAATTGTTAACTCTCATAAAAATGTATTTGAAATAAAACAAAAAGTTATATAGGTTTTTAATCTTTGCAACGATTTCACACCCTTAAATATTTATCTGATATTGATAATCAAAGGATAAAAGATTGTGATTCGAGTAGACTACAACTCTACATGAAAATAATTTATGTATATCATAACTCTATCACAAATTTTGTTAGAAATAAAATAATAAAAGTATAGGTATTTTTTCCTTCACCAAAATTTAACACTACTAAAATTGCATTTATATATGGTATAGGTATTTATATCTTAACTCTATGAAATGTACACTTATCTCAGCTTTGATTGCTTTCATATCAATATGTTTCACTTAAATTGGTAAGGAGAAGGGATATTTGTACTTAGTACAATCAAACATAGATATCTTCTTATTTATACCAAATTAGGGAATGAAACTGCCTATTTTTGTTTCATAGTGTATATTTACACTAGAAATGAGCCTTCGTGATGTTACGAGTCCATTGTTTTCTCAATTGAAATTTGTAAAAGTTTTCACTAATTTTTTCTTAATTTTTGTATTTTATTCCAAATTTTAGTAAATGATGATGTTAATATAATCAAATTCATTAGTTGTGGCAATGCATTTGAGAATAAAATAATTATTTTAAATACGATGTTGAAAGTGTGTCTAAATACATCACCTTAAATCAAATTTCAGTAATAATTTCAACATTTTTTAGCATTGAAATTAATATATTAATTAAATAATTAATGAAATGATTAAACTATGGATTATAGTTCTTGAATATCATAAGTTTATTTAGTTGTCAAGTCAATTAAAGTTATTTTTTAATTTAATACTAATTTTATTTGAATAACTTCAATTCAATGACACTAAAATATCTCTTAAATAATCTCAGAACAAAAAATCAAAAAGAAATTCCTAATATAAATTTTATGTATAGTGATTTGCATAATTAAAGCAAAATTTATATTTATGAGTATTTAAATTTGTAGTGGTTATTATTATAATTGAATTTTCTCTTTACTTTCTTTCTTTTTGTCCTAGTTTGAATAATTATTCTAATTAAAATTGTATTATTGTATAATTATAATGATTGATTTGATTTTTAAAAATTATTTAAATAATGGTTTATTTTCTTTTTGTATCTAGGAAAAAATGAAATAAAAAAGGAAAAATGAGAAAATTTATGTAAATAATAGGTTAAAATAGTAGATTAGATTAAGCTTTTTCTTTTTTGTTTTTTAACATTTTTATCTATAGGTTTTTGGGAAACTTTTTTCATGAAAAGTAGTTAGCTAGAAAAATAAAAAGAAAAATTTTAAAAAGAGAGGGAAAATGAAAAATGTTCTCACTTTTTTCTTCTCTTTTCCTTTCCTTTTCTTCTCTCTCTCACTCTTTTTGAAAATATCCTTCTCATTTTTTAAAATAATTGTGTTGTTCTAATTGCTTGACAAGTTGCAGCCAATTGGGCTACCAAGTGTCAAGCGATTAGAACACCCACGGCCCTTAATTTCATCTATAGTATAGATTACCTACTCAAAAAATCTTTGATGGACCCGGCTAAGTCATCACTAGTTCTTGTAATTATGTCCTTTTTACCACCCACTGCAATTCGGCATTTATGGCAGAAAATCAGGCATATATTCTCAATTTTATTCCCCTAGGCTCTCCTTTTTTACTTGTACACCTAAAAAATGCAGTTCTGAAAGTAAGAATAATAGAACTGCATTCACTTTCTTTATGATATTTTGTGGCATCATGTAATGGTTTTTCTTAGTTCTGCTGCCCCTAGGGTACAACTTAAAGCTTCACATATGTTTCATTTGTTGTGGAGGGAAATTCTAGATCACCTTTTCTTTTCAATAAGAAACTCTTTGATCACCTTATTTCTCTAATCATGAACAATGTGAAATGATGAAAACATGGGGCGAATTGTTATCATGTAATGCAATGAAGTTTCATCATTGCTCTCTCTCTCTCCCCCTCTCTCCTCAGCCTACTGTCTCCCTTTTTCCTGTTGTATGTTTGTCAGGAATCTTTCAACATTCTTAGAACTTCATTATTATTCCATCAACCTCCTTTTACAAGGATACCAGTGTGTATGTGTCCCCTGAGGTCCGTGGCGACCATTACTAAGTCAAATTGGTTATTTACTTATTTTGATTCCAACTGTTTGAGTTCAATAATTGCATTTGATTGGCACCCATGCTCTTCCGGTTAGGTTGCAAGGAGTATTTTATCCTGGTCATTTGCACAATACTAGGGTGTGATCAGTGGTGCTTTGGGGAGTAGGCAAGCATTGAGCTGCATCACCCAATTGCCTGTCTGGTCACTATTCCTAAGTACACGTAATATGTAATACTGTTTTCCTGGAGGTTTATGGTTAAATTACTATATTGAAAGGTGTGTTGTGCTGTTGTTTGCAGGTGGGTTGCAAACTCATTGGATTTTAATAAGGACTATGATGCCAGTGTTTTCGAGACAACCATAAGGTTGCATTTATCAGGTTTATATGTGTATTAGTTGTTTTATCAAGAAACTGTTATGAGTTATGATCCTTTCCCCCCTTCCAAATAATTTTTTTGTTTTTGTTTTCAAATTGACACTAATATTTGACTGATTTGTCCTGTCTATCCTAATTGAATATTCAGAGTTGTAGGTGGACTTCTTAGTGCATATGATCTTTCAGGCGACAAGGTTTTCGTTGAAAAAGCTAGAGATATTGCAGATAGATTGCTACCTGCATGGGATACTTCTACTGGGATCCCCTATAATGTTATCAACTTGGCTCGTGGAAATGCACATAACCCTGGATGGACAGGGGTAAGTCTTTTGCATTGCTGCTGTGTAGCCTTTACTCTCGTTGGTTCTATAGCACTGAAAGTTCTTTTAAATTTCGTGAATAAGCAAGGTGGATTGGATTATGATCCCTCTAGCATATATCAGTTGGAGCCCTTATTTTATGCTGTTGGATCAGCAGGTCATGGCCTCCTTCCGGTTGCCATCTCTTCTTTACCCTGAACTACTGGTGTTATAAAGGTGTGCACCTAGGTGCTAAGGTGCAGTGCCTAATCAACCAAAGTGCCTTGCATCCCTTTGGGCAAGGTGTCTTTGGTCAACGCACATAAAAGCTTGCACAGCTTAAATGTGCCTTTGGTTTTTTTTTTTCTTATTAGCTGTAGTTTTAAATGAAAAAAGTGGAAAACACAAATGCCCTTTACAATAAAGATCACCAAGACGGTCCATGTGCAACTTTTTGTTGAAGATGGAAGAGAAGGAAATATTGAGCTAGTGTCTAATGATGACTTTTAGTTAACTACTTATAAAACTTGATCTTTAGAATACATTAGCTGATGGAATGGAGCTAATTTTTCAATGCTAGTTAATTGTATATAGATTTTAAGTTTGTTAGATGAAATGTATAAAATTTCCTTTCTTATATGTATATGTGTATTATAGTTTTTCTTTTCTAAAATATATAAAGCAATAGCACCTTACATTATCAAGGCAAGTGCTTTTCTATCTTGCACCTTGGGTGATGTAAATGGGTCCTTGCACATTGGACATCACTAACATTGCTGAAGACTTAGTGGAGCATGCTTTGGTTAGAGTGCAATTGTGGAGAAGCATTTATTTAGCTGATTCCTGTACTTGAGATTAATGCACAACCGAGTTTGATTTGAAAACTGTTATTTGGTTATCCAACAAATACAATGACAGGCACTGGAGATTATTTTCTGTCTGTTTTTAGTAAATCATTTATTAGGTCTTTCATTATCGTTTAAATGGTAGTTTATTTCATTCCACCAGTAGAAAAATTACCTCCTAAGAAGAAAGCTTTATTATGTGACTTAGGGGCTGATATTAGTTAATTATTTTATACATTTATTTCATTGAGTTTGATTTTCCCCCTCTGTTCCCTAGGGTGAAAGTATTCTTGCAGATTCAGGGACAGAGCAACTGGAGTTTATTGCTCTTTCACAAAGAACAGGAGATCCCAAGTATCAGGAGAAGGTATATTCATCTCATGTTTATGCATGCATATGTTACAGAATTTTTTTCTAGTTGTTTTGCTATGACTGCTTAGGTGATATCTGACTTCAGTGCGAAGCCAATTGCTAATCTCATTTCTCAGAAGTTGGGTTAAATTGTTTTAAAGATATGCTGAAAAGACACAACCACTGGCTCTTTGAGAAAAAACAGTTTTAAGTGGCTATTGGTTGCTGAGGTGGTTAATTAATTTGCTTGTGCTTTAATGTGTTAGGTGGAGAAGGTTATTGTTGCGCTTAATAAAACTTTCCCAGCTGATGGTTTGCTTCCCATCTATATTAATCCTGACAGAGGAACTGGTTCATACTCAACTATAACCTTTGGTGCTATGGGTGATAGGTATTTACCATTTGAAACTTCCACCTTCTTTTACCTGGCTTCAAATTTCATCATTTTTTTTCATTTGAGGTTTTGCATAAAATAAACAAGTTTATTGCAGCTTCTATGAGTATCTGCTCAAAGTCTGGATACAAGGAAACAAAACATCATCTTTAAAATTTTATAGGTGAGGAGTCCTTCATCTCTCGTTTCTCCATTTGCATTTTTGAATTGCTGCCATCAAAGCTTTGAAGGATGATAAAATCTTTTTTGTTCGAAAGTTAAGACTTTGAAGGAGATATTTTTGAAGAAATCTCTAGAATAAAACTATTTTATTCTTTTATATTTTTCTTATTACAATGCTAGAATTGCATGAAAATATATAGGCTAAAGACTGAATATTCTCAGCCTTAAAACCCAAGATTTTCATGTATTAAAACAGCTAATCAAAGAAGTAATTTACTCTCTACATATAATAGGAAAATATCTAATGGATTTGGTGTAATTAACCAAATCACACCAAATCACTCCTTATTCTAAAAATAAGAGGCTTAACTAAAATAGGCAAAGTAAAC
This sequence comes from Durio zibethinus, assembly GCF_047325235.1. Lineage (NCBI taxonomy): Eukaryota > Viridiplantae > Streptophyta > Magnoliopsida > Malvales > Malvaceae > Durio > Durio zibethinus. Next base: position 17,322,896 of record NC_143187.1, read on the forward strand.
TAATCAAGTAATAATGCAGATTAGATTTCCACAATTTTAATATACAGACATTGAAAGCACTTACTACCCCTTTTCCTGGTACCTCTCCCTTTATAGAAGTTTGGTTGAGATTATTATTGATGCATTTTTACTTTTGATATTTCAGCTTTCAATTTTGCAACTCTAAAACCGCCCCAACTCAGCTGAACTCAATATGAGTTTATGACTGAACCTCATAGTACCTGGTTATTAAAGTTCTCCTTCCATCCTGCACAATTAAGTTTATGCTTCGCAGATTTCAGAAATGGAATCATTGTTTACCACGTTGTGATTTTGGGTCTACTTTTGCTTCTATTATTCTATTTCCCTAGAATGAAAGCACTTTTGTTGTTGGCACATCTCTAGGCTCATAAAAAAGCATTCTACTTATATCAAATGGGTGTCACTACCAAGGTTTTTGTATACTTTTTTTCTGAAGTCTGAAGTATGAAAAAAAAATGTAAAAGACTTGGTGAGGGCTGAATTTGGGTGATTGAGATAAATCCTTAGTGGACTTCCGAACATAAAACCATTATCACCATGAACAAGAATAAAAATGCTGACAGTCTTTATTGATGAATTTGATTGTCATGTTTTAAGCATATAATATTTAATGCAATACTCAACTATTTTATTTTGATTAACTTTCTAATGAGAAAACCCCATTGTGGAATGTTGGATGTAGAGATATGTGGGAGACATCAATGAAAGGTCTACTAAGCTTAATTAGAAGATCAACACCATCATCGTTTGCATATATGTGTGAGAAAAATGGGGATTCACTGACAGACAAGGTAATTTAGGTTACCGTGGCTCTAGTGCTGCATTGTTATTTTATAGTGTGATCATTTGACTTCTTGCTTTGACATTTCATATTTATGCAGATGGATGAATTAGCATGCTTTGCTCCAGGAATGCTGGCTTTAGGATCATCTGGTTATGGTCCTGTTGAGGCTAAGAAATTTCTTTCCCTTGCTGAAGAGGTATTTTTGATGACTTGAAATGCTAAGCTTAAAGTGCTTTGACCTTGATTTTGCTATTGAAAAATGTTTCATATTTTCATTGAATTTCCCTTGGACAAAATAAAAGTTAGCCTTACTGGTTCTGACACAGAAAGTTGATGTCATCCATGAGATCAGTAGATGACCTAATCCCAGATTATTGCTAATGTTGTTTCTGTACATACAGCCATATGTATCTGGGAAAACATGGAAAAGTATAAGAAACCTATTTTCCTTTAATGGTCAAAACTCAAAGGCAGGTTCATAAATATTTCTAAGCCTTCATGTCCATTTGGGTCTGTGCATACCCTCCTTTCATGGAGAGTAAACTAGATAGGTTAAGGTGAGTGTGGCTTGCTCAATGAAAGAGAATTAAACTATTTTTGCTATGAGGTTTCACATGTAAGAGTTTTCTTCATGCCTTCTAACAGAAGAATGAAATTGGCAACCTAGAATGAAATTCTACACACATGACTTTTTTTAATTTAGTAGAGGTCTACAATCAATTTATTTATGTGAGATTTAGTTCTTCACATGTTGGCTCTGTAGATTACTTCCCTCTGTATAGGGCACATTTCCTTCTTGTTTCCATTAACAAGCATTACCTTCTTCAATATGATCTCATGCTTTGGTATTCAGTCATTAAGGGTTTGCTTAGTAGGAAGAATGGAAAGGGGTGAGAATGAAAATTTTGTTAATTTAATGGTTAAAATTCATAACCACTTTCCTACTTTGTAGCTTAACCATTAGATTAACAAGTTTTTCATCCTCATTCCTTTCCATCCTTCCTACCAAGTAAAGCCTAAGAGTTTAATACTTGCCTTTTTTTTTGGATAAGCTGAATTTTATTTTCTAAAGCTAGCAAAATTTTGCTACAATAAAACCTCGCTTTACAAGATCCTCATACAACTAGTTTGGAGCCTATTCAGGCACTTCTATATTAAGTCCCCAATCTTCGCAAAGCTTCCTATTGACAGCATCACCAGCTATTCTTAGCCCATGAAGCCTGTATCTTACCACCTCCTTTAGTCTCTCCACCACTTTGAATAGTTGTCTCCTCCAGTTGCTTAGCCACGGTCTGATTCCTCTCCCTCCATATCAGATATATGCATGCATTCCAGGTAATTTGCAATATAGTTGAGAAAAATGCTCTCCCTTGTAGTTTGTTCATTGCCCAACCCAACTCAGCTGCCCAACATTCTACTCTTCTGGTTATCTGGCCTCTTGCGTCTTGCCTTTTTGGCTTCTTGCTTGCTTTTCAAATACGTGGACATGTGTGCATTGCAGTTATTTATTTTTTTCTTTTTTTCTTTTTCATTGAGAGCAAAAGTTATGTAAAACATTGTGTCTTCAGGTAAGGTGGGTTTTGGGATGTATGGGTGGGTTATAAATAGGTTGGCTTCCAAATACTTGTTTATGATCTGTTCAAACAGCTGCTGGTTCTTCGGATCTGGACTTGATTCTGTCTTCTTATGCAGCTTGCTTGGACTTGTTACAATTTCTACCAGTCCACACCAACAAAATTAGCTGGAGAGAATTATTTCTTTAAAAATGGACAGGTAAGTTTTTGTTATTCACATGATATATTAGAGATTATCATATTATATGATGACATTTTTAAGTGTAATCTTTTCAGGACATGAGTGTGGGTACATCCTGGAACATATTGAGACCAGAGACAGTTGAATCACTCTTTTACCTGTGGCGTTTAACTGGTAATAAGACATATCAAGAATGGGGTTGGAATATATTTCAGGCATTTGAAAAGAACTCCCGGATAGAATCTGGATATGTTGGGCTGAAGGATGTAAGTGCTTATTGAACCCGCAGCATGATATCATTGATTTTCTGTGTTTATCCTTTCAAAACAGATCACAATTTTCAAGGAAAAAAACAATAAGATGCTCTGCTAGCATTTCAATACTTTAGCTTGTGCTTGGATTGAGGGGAAAGGGGGGAAGTAGAAAGGAAATGAGGGGAGAGGAAAATTCCCTTCGTCTTGGACAGGTTTTATATTGAATGGAAGGGTAAGTGAGGGAAAGCATTGTCCCTCCAAGTTCCTTGAAACCTCATTTTCATCACTGTCCAAGTTGCGAAACTTAGAACTTCTATATATGATACCATATTCATTTTATAAAATGCATTGGCCATACAAGTTTCTTTCCTAGAGTAAATTTCCTGAAATGATTTAAAGTTAATATGTGAAATTGAAAATGAAATTTAGCATCATAATTCCTATTGGTGTCTTGTGGTGGATATTCACTTTGCCTAACCTCATCACTATTTGAGTTTCTACTTTTAGTTTGCCAATGAGGCCTTGGTTTATTGGAAGGAGGAGGCCCTAGAACCTTAAGGTCCTAAGTTCAAGTGCCACTGTGTATGGGTTTGGTTGTTTAGTTAAGTTATAGTTTATTAGTTGATTATTCAGTAATATAATAGTTGATTATGTGAATGTAATATTTGATTATGAGTGTAATTTCAAAAAAAAGAAAAATTACTAGAAGCAGAATGGTCTGATTTTATTGTTGTAATGATTAATTGCTAATTTTTTTGTTTTTTGTCAGGTTAACACTGGTGATAAAGACAACATGATGCAAAGCTTTTTTCTCGCGGAGACATTGAAATATCTTTATCTTCTTTTCTCACCCCCTACAGTCATCCCATTGGATGAGTGGGTTTTCAACACAGAAGCACACCCTTTAAGAATCGTTAACCGCAATGATGCAAATTTTGCAGAATCGAAAGGGCAACATAAACCAGTGATTAGAAGAATACGAGGCAGGAAGGCAGGTCGATTGGATGGTAATTAGGATTCATTTGCAGTTTATTGTTTTTGGCTGAACTCACTCATATGATTTTAGACGTCAAATAGATGACAAGCTAGAGGTTATAACTTTGTAGTATATTGAAATAGACAGAAGAGTAGGTCTCCTCTTCCCATCAGAGAAGCATGCGGCTCGCTCGAACCAAATGCCTTCATTCCAGGCTTAGTGTAAACTGTTGTATCATATATTCATATTGGCTTGAAATGCCATCTCTTTACCTTCTTAAAATGGATGTCTAGCATATAATATATCTAACATTTCTCGAAGCTTTTCGCTTAGGGTTTGTGTAGGATATCCATTTGGAATCTTGTGAAAGAATGTTTTATTTGCATTTTCTCTTTTTACAGAGAAGGTTTAGGTGTTAGTTATCCGGACCGAATTGTTTTTAATACATTTAAATAGATTTTTATTTTATAGAAATTCAAATGTATAAAAAAAATTAATTCAAATATAATTCAGATTGGTTAGGATATTTTTTATTCTATAATACGAAATTTGAATTAATTTGAATATTTAATATTTAATTGAAATTAAATCAAACAGAGAAACAAATCGATCTAAATTGAACCGCGATTACGAATTTCATCTTTTTCCTCAGCCCAAACCAAAATCTGACGGACGTCCTGTTCTTTAACACCGATGAGATCAATCTATCCTATCAGCTTTTACGCTCGTTCAACGGTTCTTCAATCTTACATAGTGGTAGCGTCAACGCTCCAACGACGACGTTTTATGCCACCAGCAAGACAACGAACAATAACTTCCCAAAAGAAAAAAGAAAAAGAAAATCAAACTCCCAAAATCAAATTCCCAACAAACGAACGCACCCTCTCTCCTTCTTCTCAATTCCTCGTTCATTTCTCCTCCTTGATTCCTCCTTCTCTCATAGTCATATCCCTTCTCCCAAACAAATAAACAAAATTTTGTTTCAAGAAAAAAAAAAAACAAATATGTCAAATTCGCACAGCGATACGATACCTCTTCACGCGTCGTCCCAATCGGACATCGACGAGATCGAGAATCTAATCCACGCCAGCGTCCAATCTGGCCCAGCCACAGTCCACCCGGCCCGCCCTCCAAGCCCACCTCGGGCCTCCATTCCTGTCTCCTCTTCCCCCTTCATCCAATCTAACATTCCTCCTCCGTCTTCACTCTCCTCATCATCCTCCAATCAGAAGGTGCCGTCTGTCCCTGCCGCCCCTCCTCCTCCTCCACCCGTCGGTAACTCTAGCAGCATCGTGGCCACTGGGTTCGGTCCCCCGCCCAACACCCTAACGGAGCCCGTTTGGGACACGGTGAAAAGAGATCTTTCCCGGATCGTAAGTAACTTGAAGCTGGTGGTGTTCCCGAATCCCTACAGAGAAGATCCAGGAAAGGCGTTGAGAGATTGGGATCTTTGGGGTCCTTTCTTCTTCATTGTCTTCTTGGGACTCACCCTTTCTTGGTCCGCCTCCGTTAAAAAGGTTTGCTCTCACACTGGATTTCGATTTACATTTTTTTTTTAATTTTTATATATACTTGGGTATTTGTATTTGGAATTTGTCTCCATTTGATAATTTTAAGTAGAGCGCAATGGCACAACATGATTTATGTACCTGATCTCACATCATAAAAGAAAGGCTTAGTTTGCAATTGCAATTGAATTTGATAGTTTTGCAAGGATTTTCATATGTATTTGTACAAACCATATTGACACTTATCAATGGGCTGTGGTTTGAAGATTTATTTGTTTTATGACGACTCTAGTCTTGAATTCAAGTTGCAATTCTTAAGATTGGGACTTCGGGCATGATATATAGTCTATGCATCTTTCCAGTAAATTTTTTTATTGTTATTCTCAGCTGCTCCTATTATTATTTGTAATGTTTACTGATCTTGGAATCCCATCTCTGTTGATCATTGCCTCTCCTTCAAAGTCATAGAGTTTAGATGAGATCTAGTACTCACCAGTTATGGCTTAGAAGCTAGAGGATTAGGATTCTTAGTCCTTTGAACTTTTGCATGGTTTTGACCATAATTGAAGCTTTTGTTCAATTTAAGTAACCTTATCCTTTGGCTTGCCCACCTGTCTGCATAGCCACATGTACTGTTGCTTGTGTCTTTGGCCTTTTCCTTCTAGAGATGGATATGATCCAGCCGCATTTAGTGATAAAAGTTGAGGTCGACCTAGGACAGAATGGAGATAGCCTGAGGTGCTTGGTTCCCTACAACAAAAACAGTAACAACAAACTAATTAGGCCTTATTATCTCATAACTCTGAAGTTGACTATATGAAAGGCTAAAAAAGGCATTCATGTTAAGTTGTAGTTTTGAATCTTCTTGTGGCACCCATTTCTATCAAGAACAACTTTTCCATCTACTTTCTTAACCCTCATATCATCTTTTATTACTTGCATCCACGTCTTTCGTGTTCTACCTCCAAAAGCTTTGGTCTCTCCCAAATCCAAAAGCTCATTTCTCCTAACTGGTGCATAGATAGGCCTACATTTCAAATGTTCAAACCATCTCAAACAACCCTTTCTCATCTTTTCCTTAATTTGGACTACTTCTAATTTTCTTCGAATCTTTTCATTTCTGATTTTGTCTCTTCTAGTCTTATCACATATCCATCTAAGCATCCCCATCTCTGCTACACTCATTTTCTTCTCATGTTGTTTCTCAACAGCCCAACACTTTGTCCCATATAGCAATGTAGGCCTTATAGTTGTTTTATACAACTTCACCTTTAACTTGAAATGCATGTTTGCAATCACATAATATATCTGACACACTTTGCCACCTGAGGTGCTTGGTTCCTTATTTGCATGAAATTCCTTCAAGAACTTTTGATGCATGATGACGTTGCTTTACATTTTGAAGAGATATCATCTTACTGTATTTTGTGATTACTTTTGATCTTGCTTCTCCTCGTGTCATATTTGTGATTTCTCTTCTTACAATCTTGCCTCATCTTTTCTACTTTTTTTTATCTGACATTGATATTCTGGCAAGTTTTTTCTGTTATGCATATTTTCAATGTATAAGAGGCATCTCTTATGTTTGTATCTAGACCTTTCTTCCTTTTTTTCTGCTATATATATATATATATATATATTTCCTACTTTCTGTTTATTTATGAAATTATCATGGCTTTTAGTTAGTCATTACTAACTTTTTCTCCTCTTAAAAAATGTTCCAGTCTGAGGTATTTGCTGTTGCATTCGCACTGCTTGCAGCTGGTGCTGTAATCTTGACGTTGAATGTACTACTACTGGTAATTTTCTCTTTCCTTTACAGGGTAAAATTTTGACCATGTGTGCAAGCTTTTGAAATTGAGTCAAATATTATATCTGGTCTGAGAATTCCCCTTTTACATATAATTAGATACCATTTTTTTGAAAGTTAGGTATAAAAAGCTTGCATAGATGGTAAGTGTATGACTTGTGCTGAGGTTTTTTTTCTTTGCATTGTTTCAGGGTGGGCATATAATATTTTTCCAGAGTCTGAGTCTTCTAGGTTATTGTTTGTTCCCTCTGGATATCGGAGCCCTAATCTGTATGTTGAAGGACAATGTGATAGTCAAAGTGATAGTGGTCTGTGTGACATTGGCTTGGAGCTCATGGGCTGCCTATCCTTTCATGAGTTCAGCTGTCAATCCTAGGAGAAAAGCACTTGCACTCTACCCCGTTTTTCTTATGTATGTATCCGTTGGTTTTCTCATCATTGCCATTGATTGATGTTCCTTCCCTTTAGGTGTTCCAAAAGAAATATCAAAACTTTTATGGTGGAGTTACATAGGAATGTCTGTATTTTTTTTTTTTTTTTGACCTGACACAATCTTTGAAGGCTAATTCGCCAAATATGATATACTAGCTGTATCAAATCGTTTTGTGTTCTACTTCTTGCTTTCTTTATTTCTCTTGTTAGTGATGATTTAAGGGCTCAGGCTGCAATGGGGCGTATTAGCTATTGAGCTTTCTTTTTTTTTTTTTTTCTCTATTAATTTTTATTTGTGGAAGGGGATTTGAACCATTTTGTAATCTCATTTTTGTGTTGTTTTGTTTTGGATTTGTCCCTTCACCTGTGCCATGAGATGCATATCAAAGTACTGGATGCGCTAAAATGGCTCAAAAAAAAAAAAAGAAAAAAGAAAGTTGTGATCCGTTGTCTTTCATCCTAAAACTTGATTTCTGTTGAAATGGTAACACGACACATCATGTCTTAGGGAAGGGTATTTCCTATGGGTTAATTAATTAACTTGTTTTCCTTTGGATTATAATGAAATTATCAACGAACCAACCTTCTAATATATGTCGATTCTTACAAAGGGATTTGGGCTGTTGAAGGGTGTTTTTGTCTTTTACTTGAAATTTTGATGTTAAAAAAAATAAAAAGAAAAAAAGGGCCACTATAGGTGGAAGCCAATCCAATTTGTCTTGATTTAACAGAAAATTTAGACTCAAATTCAAAAAAGTCTGAATTTGAAATAATTTCAATCTGGAACGACTCAAAGTCAAAGTAAAACAAACTCGTAATGACTCAAATTTAAAATTAATTCCATTTGAAATCCGTAAAATTTGATAAAAGAGTAAATTATATATAATGTTATATTACAGAATATTTGGTTATTAGGTAAAATTTGTTGATATAAATATTTATGTGAATAGTTTTTCTTTTCGATAATTAGAAAATTTTTAAAATTTTTCTTTATAATGACATATAAAATATTTTTTAATTTTAAATTATTTATCAAAAATATATTTAAAAATTATTTAATTATCCAAAATTTTCAAAATTTAAATGGAAGACCAATTCATATATATAAAATAAAAAATTTTCACATTATTTATAATTAACTCTCATTATCTTTTATTGCAATTGTTGTTTCAATTTTAGTTATATTTTTTTACAGCAAGTTTTAATTTTAAATTTTTAACTGTTGGTTTCATATTATCAACATTTTTTTGACCAATTTAAATTTAAAATAATTAAATATATAAAATTATCCATTTAAATTAAAAAGTAAATTATAATATAAATTTAAAAATTTAAAAGTTAATCTTATTTAATTCAAATTTCATTAGTTACGTAGATATATATATTTTTTAATTTTAAAATCTTAAAACGATATTTTTACTTTCATAAAAATTTTTATTCATTTATTTTTTAAAACATTTTAAAATTTAAAAGATAAATATCACTTATTATATTTTTTAAATTCAAAATATATTTATCAATTTAAAAATGATCTATACACTTTAATTGTTATGCAATAAACCTATAAATAGTATATGCTACACCATTATTATTTTTTCAATTTACAACTTTTCTTTGAAAGGTATACTATTACTTTTATAATTTTATTCTTATAAAAAAATAATATTTATCTCAAACAATTTTTCTTTTAATACTCATTTACTATTTTTTTGCTTTCATATTTTTTTTTTTTTGAAGTATTGATCAATTGTTATGATATGTTCATAGATATTTATTAAAATTCTTTTGTCTTCCAAAAAATTTTTTTTATTAAAATATAACTTATTAAGATATCTTTTTTCTTAAAATTGTATAATTTTATTTTTGGTGATTTTTTTTTTACTTTAACTTATTATAAAAAATATTATTTTTTATTTTTCATATTTTTCATATATTTCAGAAATAATTTATTTTGTTATAAGTTAGTTATTGAAATCATACAATTTGGTTCTAATAAAATAAATACTATCATTTCTAGAGGAAAAATACTTATTTCAATGCTTGCTTTGATATATGAATAATTGTTTTGAGTTAATTGATGAGGTACCAATGATATAAATATTATATTCTTTTGCTTCTATTTTAAGATAAATGACTAAAGAGATATTTAACTTGATTGTAGCATATATCATTACTATTGGTTTAGATTTATAATTATATACTTTCAATATTTTAAAAAATACTCTAAGATAATTTATAAATCAAATGGTTTTGTCTACAACTTTTATATTTTTTTTCATTCTTATCAGTAAAAACATTTTTATACTTTACATATTTACTCAACAACTTTCGATAACTCATAATTCATGAATCAAACATTTTAGAATTTTTTTTTCATCTTGTATCATGAACCAAACAGATTATATACACACACATACATATATACATATATATATACATTTTTAAAATAAAAATTTTAGAATCAAGATATGATAAATTATTTTTTTCAAATAAAAAATTAAAATATATTTTTTATTAAAATAATATATAAATTAAAATAAATTAAAAAATATAATAAAAAATCTATGCATTGCACGAATTAAAATATTAGTGTTTTGATAATTTGAATTTGGAATGATCATATTCTAAGTAAAACAAACTTGTAATGAGTCAAATCTAAAACTAATTCAATTTGAGATTTGTAAATATTAAAAAGGAGTTGAAATGTAATTAGCCTGATTGAACTTGAATTGATCGATGTTTGTAATTGTCAAAACCTGAGAGGCTCTAAATCTCCTACACTCCAAACCTAAAATTGTTTGTATCTAAAATCATCCAAATCGAAAATAATTTGAACCTATAGACAAACCAACCCAAACCCACCCAATTACGACCTATAAATATTAGGAATCTACCCTCTCTTCAGTCTCATATTAAGACTGGAAAGACCAATTAAGGCAATTGAGAAAATTAAAAATTGATTAAAAAATTATTTTCAGTTTGATTTATATTGGTTTTGATTCGAGTTGTGGACAATTCTATTTAGTTTGATTCAATTTTCTAAGTTGAAAATCAAAATTATCCAATTCAAATAAAATTTTATTTTTATTAATTTTTTAATTACTTATAAATTTTTATAATAAAAAAAAGTGTTTTATTTTTAAAAAAGTTAGAATTATTATTAAAATTTTAAAAAAAATCAAATTGATCCAATGAAATTCAGGTGAGTGTGATTTCTAAAAAAATCAGAATATTGCAAATTAAAAACTATTTTTTTTAAATATACCCATATATATATATAAGGGTAAATTTTACTCTCATAATTTTTTATACAACTTATATTTTATTGAATTTGATGGTTGTATTTCATTCTCTATTCTCACAGGTCATACTTGTCAAATTTCGAATTAATTAAAAATAGTTGACTATGAGCTTGATATAAAAAAATTTTCAAGTGTTAAATTTATACCAACAAAAGATAATATTCTTGATTGATAGATTGATGCCGGTAATTGATGTTTAAGATATAAAGATTAACTGTAAACAAAAAAACTCACAAAGAAAACAATTCATAAGAATTTGAATAATGGCAGAATATGATTATTAGATTAAAAGAATAAAAGTTCACCATCAAGACTAAAAACTAAGGATACAGAAACACTATCCTAAAATTCTAATAAATGATACAAAACAATAAAAGTTCATCACTCTAGAAAATCTACTTAAGAGATACAGAACTTTAAAAATAATCTAGAAGATTGCCTAAGAATAAAGAAAACTATATTCTGCCTTTTACCAAAGAATAATAAAAAATATATAGGTTAGGAACATCCCTCTAAGCATGAAAACTTTCAGATTACATTGCTACAATCATGCCTAAAATCATAGGATTTGCATGCGAACATAATCTGCCCATTTACTCCTGCAGATTACATGATAATGAACCTAACCACAATCTCATTCATATTCATGATCTTTTTCAGCTAGTGTGAACGCAGTCTTCCTATTCCAGCCCATCTTATTTATGGATCCATTTAATAGATTTGGACTAAAGATAGGCCCATCTTGTTTTTTAATAAGCATGCCTTAGTTTCAGCCCAAGTTGTATATTGTGTAGATACTCCGGTGTCAATCTCCTCTGGTTAGAAAAGACTTGTCCTCAAGTCTAAATTAGTATTCTCTCAATGGTGAAATGACAAATCATAAATCAAATGGTTTTGTCTACCACTTTTATGTTTTTTTTTTTTTATCAATAAAAACATTTTTATACCTTACATATTTTCTCAACCACTTTCGATAACTCATAATTCATGAATCAAACACTTTAGATTTTTTTTTTTCATTTTGTATCATGAACCAAACAGATTATACACACATATATATAGATTTTTAAAATAAAAATTTTAGAATCAAGATATGATAAATTATTTTTTTCAAATAAAAAATTAAAATATATTCTTTTATTAAAATAATATAAAAATTAGAATAAATTAAAAAATATAATAAAAGATCTATGCATTGCACAAATTAAAAAATTAGTGTTTTGATAATTTGAATTTGGAATGATCATATTCTAAGTAAAACAAATTCGTAATGTGTCAAATCTAAAACTAATTCAATTCATAAATATTAAAAAGGAGTTGAAATGTAATTAACATAAGACTAATTGTACTTGAATTGATCGATGTTTGTAATTGTCTAAACTTGAGAGGCTTTAAATCTCTTATACTCCAAACCCAAAATTGTTTGTATCTAAAACCATCCAAATCGAAAATAATTTTATCTTGAAGACAAACTAACCCAAACCTACCCAATTATGACCTCTAAATATTAGGAATCCAACTTCTCTTCAGTCTCGTATTAGGATTGGAAAAATTAAAGGTATAAATGATATATTAGTATTCACAAGCTACTCAGATTCGATTCGAATAAAATTCGAATTCGGCTCAATTATTATCGAGTCGAGCTCAGATTCGATTCGAATAAAATTCGAATTCGGGTCAATTATTATCGAGTCGAGCTCGAGCCGAGTTCAAACATTCTTATATCTAACTCGAATAACTTACGAGCCTAATCGAATTTTTATATTTAAATATATTTTTATTATTTTAATTAATAAAATATCTCGAAACTCAAGTTTGAGTTCGAACATAAATAATCGAGTTTTTGTCGAATATAAGAATCAAGTTTATTTTTACATATTAATTGAGCCTAATCAAGTGAGCTCGAGTAACTCAATTTCTATCTTGAATCGAGTTCGAGCTAAAAAAATAAAACTCATTCAAGTTTAAATCGAGTTTCGAATCTCGAATTTCAAATCGAGTTCGAATTCGAATTTAATGTTGTATCGACTCGAATTGGATCGATTATAGCCTTAGAAAAGATCAATTAAGGCAATTGAGAAAATTATAAATTAATTAGAAAAATTATGCTCAGTTTGATTTATATGGGTTTTGATTCGAGTTGTGGATAATTCTATTTAGTTTGGTTCAATTTTCTAAGTTGAAAATCAAAATTATCCAATTCAAATAAATTTTTTATTTTTATTAATTTTTTAATTACTTATAAATTTTTATAATAAAAAAAATAAATGTTTTATTCTTAAATCAATGTAAATAAGTTAGAAATATTATTAAAATTTTCAAAAAAAAAATCAAATTGATCCAATGAAATTCCGTGGGTGTGATTTCTAAAAAATAAAAATATTGCAAATTAACCCCATATTGTCTAAAAATCAAGCTGAACCGAATAGTCCATTCCATTTCCATCCTTTAAATCAACGCTTAGACTAGTCCACTTATAAAAAATCAAATCAATGCTTACAAAACACACATCTTTTGAGTCCAATAATTTGCTTCTAACCATTCTTTCTTTAAGCTTCCTTGACTACTATCATAATTGAAAATAAATTTCTTTGACTACTTGTCAAATTTTGAATTAATTAAAAATGTTTGACTATGCGCTTGATATAAAAAAAATTTCAAGTGTTAAATTTATACTAAAAAAGATAATATTCTCGATTGATATGATAAATATATTAGATTGATATAAAATTTTATGTTCATTATGACTGATTTTGTTGTTAAATCCATATATCGGATTGTTAAAATATTAATAGTACATGAAATTATAAAAAAAAAAGATATAAAACTAAATAATTTTACATCCGTAAAACTTAATCCCTCATCGTGTGTGCATATATATTATTTTCAAAGGTACAAAATTACTTAATAAGATATGTTTCTGTGGATAGCTATATAAATAACTTATATTCTTAATACATAAGAGAAAACATAAAATTATACAACTTAACAAATTCAAATAAAAGATAAAATCTTTATATTTGAAATTTGAAAATTAAAATAGAATAAAAGACCAAGTCTTTCTAAATTACTATAAATTTAAATTTAAAATTGTTTTGGCCATTAAATTTGATTTGTTTTTCAATCTTTTTAATTAATTGAAAATCATGTATATTCCTTTTATCTATATTAAGTTAATTATAATAATTTATTATTAGGATCTTTCCAAATTATTTCTTTTCATTTCAACATTTTAAATATATTTAGATCTTTTTTAGAATCAATTTTAGCGTTTGGTAACTATTTTTTATGCTTAAGATTGAAATTGTTTGTTTTTTCACCATTAGCCTATGGTTTTAGTTAAAATATTTAGAACTTTTAGAGAATTAATTTTAAATTTTCTAAAATTTTTAGTTTAACAATTTTTTGTTTATTTTGAACGCAAAATGAAACATATTTTTATTTTAAAATTAACAATTTCCATTTTAAAAACATTTTAAAAAATCAATCAAATGAACATACAAGACGTATTTATGCTAATTTTAAATTGAGAAAATTTTAAATTGATGCACTATAATAATTTACTAAAAATTAATTACTTAGAGAATATAAGTCTCAAACATTGATAGGTATCGATAATTATCAAAATTATCAAAATATTCATATGTAATTAAACACAATAATAATATTTTCATGAAATTAATTCAAAATTTTAATTAATTGCCCACATTAATAAGCACATCAACTCCTTCAAACATAAAACTTATAACATTAGATGATATTATTATTTGTTAGGTTTAACTAATATCTCATTTAACAAAAATATTGTGTTAGTAAATATAAGGTTTAAGAATACAAAAATAATGTATACTTAGTTGTAGAACTTGTGAACCTCTCTTTTGCAAATTGAGATTAACTAGAGTAAATGCACTTTCAATCATGAACAAAAATGGCTTCAAGGCATGCTATTGTCACTATTTTTAAGGCTTATTTCGCCTCTACCAATATTGATATGCAAAAGAGGTTTTACTGAATAGCTTCTAAGATATAATAAAGCATATATTTAATTTACTTTATGCTAGAAAAACGAAATCACTAAACACCCTTTAATGAAATATGAAAATACTTGTTTTTAACAAGATTTTTTGCAATAAACAATGCCAAAGTAACAAGTCTTTATTTTGAGAGAAATGGAAGAAAAGATAAAATAAAATAAAAATTTTAAATTGTTTTAAATGAACTCTTAACAATCTCTATTTATATAGATTTAATTTTATGGTTATGACTCTTTAATTGTATTGTTTCAATCAAATATCACTTCCTTATATTGGAAAGATGTCCCATTGAATAATTAAGGATAGGTTGGTTCATTAAATTGACTAAACTTTTCATTTCAACAGAAACTATTTTTTACAATTTAGGTAATTTTAATTGTTCACATAGAACAATTAACTCCACCAAGAAAGCTGTCTACTACCCCTTTATAATTTTAATTTTTAGAATGCTATTCAAAGCTGTGCAATTGACTTTTTCTTAAAGTAGTCAACTCCTTTCAATCTACAGAAAACATTTGATACGTTAATAGTTGGTTGCTTTATATTACAATCGACTCTTTTCAATTTCCAAAATCATTCTAACTCCAATATAGTATAGGGCAATCAATTTCTCTTTATTAGCAGTTGACTATTATAATCTCAAACTATTTTTGAAAAGATTATCAATCAATAGCAATCAATTCCATTAGGATTTGGAAATGATTCTACTTCTATCCAACCATACCAAAAAATTGCTTTAGATTGGCAGTTAACAACTATTTTATACAAAAACTAAGTTTAACTTCTATTTATCAAAATAGTCGACTCTATACCAATGGTAGTCGACTACTTTTCTTGGAAGCTTAAGGTAGTCGACTCTTTTATGCATGGTAGTTGATTGACTATATGATCAGTTTTTTTAATTTGATTCTTTTTAAGTATAGAATCATGTTTTTTTTTTTTTTTTTATCTTGGAACCATACCTTAAGTTAAATAACTTAATGTAATTTCTCTTAGACTAAGTAATTTATCATACTATTTTCATATTTTAAAAATATTTCTAACATATTACATTTACACTAAGTGGTAAGCTTATGACCATAAGATGTTAGTGTATGAATCAACCCATTATAGGCCTAACTGACTATATTATAGTTGGAAGAGAATAACAAAAAGACAAGCTAGATTGGTATGGCTCTAAGCTTTCAATACATCCAATCTATGGTGATGCATATGAATGTCATGATACAATGAGGTTAATGTTATAATATAATACAAATTTTTGTAAAATCAATCCCTATTGGAATTGTCATTATGAGCAATACAAGTGTCACCTATAGTGCACTTGTAGCATTTGGGTTTCATTTTGATTAGGAATTGCCACTTGATTAATTTATATACCTAAAATCAAAATCAAGTTTTAAGGCCTCAAGTCTCATTTTTACCAAAGAATTCCGTTCAAAGATTTGGCTACAAGATTAAAAGGAATCAAAACTTAAAACATTATCTAGGATAAACTAACCTTTATCTATCCGTATTTTTTATTTGTGTTATACTATATCACTATCTTAATTCTTAATGCAAGCATAGAAGTTATGAATAATTTGAAAATATGATGTTGTCACAAATACATATAAAAATTTATAGGTGGGCAAGCCACTTTGTGTGGTTTATCAACCATTAAATTATATGTTATGCAAGCATACGATTATAACATCCATAGCAATTAATAACATCTTAATTTAAATAAAATATAAACAAAACATGAATTTAAATATGGAATAAAGCATAACATGGAATGAAATGAATTTAAGTATACCATAAAAAATTGCATAAATAATAGCACAAATAAATAAATGGCATGATATAAATGAACATATTATACATAATAACTGTACAGTTGAAATATTACTGATGGGCATAAAGAATCTATATGGCATGGTACAATGTAATGCATGATAAGCCTAATCATAACATAATTCTAAATAGCATGCAAAATAACTAAAAATAAGATACCTTATGATATATTTATGACAAAACTTTCCTAGATCTATATTACGATGTATATGGCTTATTGTACATTGCATGTGTTGGAGTAATTTTCAAAATAGGGAAAACAAAGTTGATTAAGAATTCATCATAAATTTTGAGAAATCAAAGTTAAGTAAGCACAAAACATTTTTTTAAAATGAATGATCTGAAAAGTGAAGTTTAGCAAAAGATATATGTTATTCATAAGGCATTCAAATGCTAGTTTTTTGTTTGAAGATATTTGAATACCTTACATAGGGAATTTAAATGCTTACTCACTGTTTCAAGCTATCTGATATAAAACCATTAAAGAATTCAAATACCACTTGAAGGGTATTTGAATACCACCATTTTATTAGGTCAAAAGGTGTGATTTTTTAAAATGATTTCTCTTAAAATGATACATACTCTTTCATAAATGATCTTTTACTATCAGAAAGATGAATAATTATGTTCATAATTATTCATAAAGGTGTTATTTGGTTTAAGGTTGTATCTTTTAAGTGAAATGACATAGATAAAAGTGTCATAACCCTTCTCTTTGGTCATTATAAATAGAAATGGCAAGACTACATATTTATATATCCAAAATTCAATCAAACACTCTATGAAATTTTGTCTTCCTCACTTTCAAAGTAGAATAAAGTCATTAAGACTTTGTTTACTGTAGAAAACACAAGTCTTAAGTTAGTATTTCCATTCTCACTAAGGGTGTTTAATGGTTTGGACTTTATTAGTGTAATGTGAGTTCAAACATTGGCTACATTGTATCTCATAGACTATTTTAGCTTTCTTTTTTGCACCTCAAGGTTTGGTAAAGGTGAAATAAGTCTAAAAAAAGTATTTTTCAAACACGCCTTATGGTGGGTTACTTATAATCATTTGGTGCAACTCTCTATTGGTGCTACATTCTTTTATATTACAAGGACTATTTCAACGAAAAATACCTTGTAACCTTGATTTCATATTCATTTCATACAACAACCTACAAAATTACCCAAATGCCATACCTTAGATAGCTTTTTGTGTGCAATATAAAAATATAATAAAATCATTTAAAAATTTATAATAACATCATAATAATATATAAATTTTAATCTAAAAATAAATGTCATGCATACTTCTAATCTACATGTCATAGATTTCATAGGCAAGCCACATGCCCTAAATTATGCTTAAAGAATTAAATTTACCTTGATAGTTGATGAAAACTTCTTTATTAAAACTCTTTAAATCACAATCAATCATTAGACAAAGCTTCAATTGGATCAAGACTTCTTTGAAAGAGTTTTCAGTCTGATTGAGACTCTTTAAATTGAGTTCCGGTAGGATTACACTCCTTGAGAGAGTTTTGTTTGGAATGGGACTCATTGGACAAAATTTCAAATGGATCAAAACTCTTTGAAAGAGTCTCATCTAGACTGGACTCTTTGGATAAAATTTTAACTAGATTAAAACTCTTAAACGAGTTTTCTCAAAACTAAAAATCTTCTTAATTTGAGCTTCATTAACCTTAGATTCCTTAAAACCCTTTTGGTCACCTAATCTTTTAAATTTAGGCTCCTTATTGGTTAAGCTTAAGAATTTTTTAATATTTTACGAAGAATATTAAAAAAGAGAAAAAATGAAGCAAAAAATTTTTCTGAGAAGTTTTAAGAATGTTTTAGAGTGATTTGAAAGTGAAATAAAAAAGGGCATTTATTAAAAGATTAAATCTAAAAATTATTAAAATGAATATAATAACCAAATAATTAAGAAAATAATTAGATAAGTATTAAAAAAAACCCTGAAAGTGTCTATCAACACTTCCTTGTTTATGATAAAAAAATTATTGTTTATAATAAAAAAATTAATGTGTATTTTTTGGGTAAATTGCACCATTTGTCAATTAACTATAATTGTATTTTTAAAATGATTACTAAACTATTAAAATTTTTAATTTAATTACTAAAGTTGGAGTATTTTTTCTGGTCACCCAACCGTTAGTCTCTATGAATGTGTTGCCTTAACAATACTATACCAGCTATCAGATGTCATGTGGCATTACTACATCAACAAAACTTATTTTTTCAAAATTGATAATGCCTGTCAATAATACTTCGTGGCATATCAAGTGACGAAGCAATGCCACATGGTACTTGATAGCTAACATGGCATTGTCATGTCATCATCACACCATTAAAGAATAATGGTGGGTGAAAAAAAAAATACTTACTCTAACTTTTACAACTAAATTAAAAATTTTATTAGTTGAATGGCCATTTTAAAAATATGATCATAATTGAGTGACTAATGATATATTTTACATTTTTGTAAAAACACCATTGTCGGTTAAAATTCATTAATATACCATTATAATTCTTAATCTAAGAACTTGGTATACATCAATTGAGTATAAAAATATTACTATTATCAAAATAAAATTACACATTAGATAATAAAATAAAGAAAAACTAATAATTTATAAAGGTTAGTTCATATAGATTTTAAATGCTTTGTTATATGATTAATACTTATTCTTGCATAAAAATATAATTTATAAAAAAAAATTTGAGAAAATTGTAAAAAAAAGTTCATTACAAAAAATGGAGTAATTAATTATTATGTAAATAAAAATAATATAAAAATACAAAGTAAGAAAAAAGAAATCATTTATTTAAAAAATAAGAAAAAGGAAATTGCAAAGTCAAATAAAAAAATCTAGCACGACGAAAAAGAGAAACCATAGGAAAAAAATACAAAACTTTTGATGAAAGAAAAAAAAGATTAAGTGTTTTTTTATTTCGATCAAGAAAAAAAATACAAGAATCCATTACTATGACAATGTCAATGATACCCTACTTTAGTATATAGCATAGTACAATTAAATTACGTATAATTTATATATGAATATCTAAAAATATAAATGTTTTTAAAAATTAAAATATGCAAATAAAGTAATGTTGCCCTCGTAATAATGCATGGACAAAATTCTAATAATATAACATACTAACAAAATAAGAATCCATTACTTAAATTTTGGTAACACGTGGGACATAGTACCTTTTTTTAATGTCACGTGTTGTGCAAGATTTTTTTTTTATTTTTTTAAATATTTTTATAAAATTAATAAATATTTTTTAAATTACAAAAAAATTTATATATTTTCTAAAACATTATATTTTATGTGTAGACATACATGTATACCAATTTTTTTTTTTTGCATTTTCTTTTTTGCCCTTTTCAAATTTTCGTTTTAAAATAAAACAGTTTAATTAAAATCTTTTTAGGTTTTACTTTTTATGACATACTAGAGTGATGTTTAGTTAACTATACCGTTTCCTTTAGCTGTCGTGTGTCATTTTCAAAGTTTTCTTTTTTCTTTTTTGTTTTTGGTTTTTTTGGTTTTCTTTATTTTTCCTTTTAAATTATTTAATAAATATTTTCAAAAAATATAAAAAATATTTTTAAAGATTTTATTTTTTATATTTGGAAGCCACTTATATTAAACTTTTTTTTTTATATTTTACCCTTTTTAACTTTTTTTTTTATTTTTAAATTTAAAAAAACTTTTAACACAGAGTTTCTAAGATTTTATTTTTTTATAGGATCCACTTGATATATATTATAAGTCACATTTTTTTTAATTCTTTTCCTACTTTTTTGTGTTTTAAATTATGAATAATATATATTTTTTAAAAGATTATATGTTTTACGTATAGAATCCACTTACACTAAACTCCTTTTTTATTTTTTGTTTTTTATCCTTTTTTAACTTTTTCCTTTTAGAAAAAATATTTAATAAAGATTTTTTGAAGATTTTTTATGGTCTATTTGAGTAATGTACAGTCAACAATATCATTCCATTGGGCTATCATATGTTAATTTTATGTTTTTTTTTCCTTATATTTTTAGGTTTTTAATTTTTTAAAATTATTTATCAAATATTTTTTAAATTTATAAGATATATATTTTAGAAGATTTTATTTTTTATGTTTGAGACCCACTTATATCAAACTTTCTTTTTTGCTTCTTTTTTTTTACCTTTTTTCTTTTTAAATTTTAAAAAATATTGAATAATTTTTTTTGAAGATTTTATTTTTTACGTTGAACACAATTGGTACCAATAGTATGTGACATGTTTATTATTTATTTTTAAAATTTTCTTACTTTTTTTAATATATTTAACAAATATTTTTTTTATTTTTTAAAGACACATTTGAAATCAATAATATATAAGTATACCACATGTTAAATCAATTGACTCTTTTTTTGTCTTTTTTTTGCTATTTATTTTTTCAAACATTTAATATTTTAAAAATATATATTTAAAACTTTTTTACTATGAGGCTATTTTGATATAATTATTTCAAATATATATTTTCCTTTTCTTGAGGTTTTTTTTCTTTTTTTAATTTGATAGTTTTTAAAGAAAAAAATTAGTGAATGTGTTGATATCACACTCGAATTTGATTTTATTTTCTTTTTTCAATCTTTTTATAATTGGATGATTTTACAACAAAATGAGTCAATTAATGATAATGACAAAACAATTAATATTAGATTGGTTTCTATCCATTTCGATTTAATATGTGCTTTTTTGTAAAAAATTGATATCAAATCAATTCAAGATATGAGGCCAATTTAAGTATTTGCATGTCACCCTCACTTAATTTTTTGTACATTTTACCATTTTTCATCTCTTTTTTTAAAAAATTAAGTACATTTTTCAACAATAAAACCAATAAATATGAATGGCAAATAAAAAAATTTTGACTCGAGGCAACGCCTAGGGACTTACCTAGTAAGAAATTAAAAATAGAATTTTACTAGTACTACGTTGCACCTTCTAGTAAAAAAACTTTTTAATGGCAATGTCAACGAACAGGTTTTAAGGATGGAAAGAACATTATCGTCCTTAACCCTAATTTTTCACAACCTTTATATCTTTATTCACAGCTTAGAGAAAAATCTCCTCTCCATCTTTGTTCTTGTAAAATCTTTATTGTGTCTTTAAAAATTAAAAATAAATATTGAATTTATCAAATTAAATTTATTTTATTATTATATAATTTAAAATTAATACTTTTGTTATTTCACTTATTTCAATAAACTTACACAACTTTAAAAATTTGTAATACAAATATTTTATAATATAAAATATATATGAGGAACGATCAAGATACACAAAAAAAAAAGTTTTACATATATATATTATATATATGGAGAAGCGTATGAAGTAGAACAAGAGCTATTTTTTCATTTTGTCCTTTTCATTTCGGCACTTTCCTCTTTTTTAAACTCTAAACCCCTAAAATGGTTTTATCTCAATCTTTAACATTATAAAAAAAAAATTTATTCAAATTCAACTTTCTAGGAAAGGAAAAAGGTAGTAATAAAGGATTCTTCTTTGACATTTGCAATACAAGTAAATGCAAGCATCGTGTCATATCGTTTTTCACCTCTTCAATCCACTAAACATTTTTCTTCCTCCATTATTATCAACTCATTGTTTAACAATCTCTCTGCTTGATTTTTTTAGACCCCAAAATAAGGAATTTTTTCAATTTAATCCCTATACAACAAATACCAAATAAGTTAGAGATTCAAAAGTATTAATTTTTACTTTTTTCATTTTTAAATTTAAAAAATATTTAATACAAAGTTTTTTAAATTTTATTTTTTGTAGGATCCATTTGATACCAATTG
This sequence comes from Durio zibethinus, assembly GCF_047325235.1. Classification (NCBI taxonomy): domain Eukaryota; kingdom Viridiplantae; phylum Streptophyta; class Magnoliopsida; order Malvales; family Malvaceae; genus Durio; species Durio zibethinus. The sequence goes on from NC_143187.1 coordinate 17,345,470, forward strand.
TAAGTCACATTTTTTTTCTTTTTTTATTATAAATAATATATTTTTTAAATGATTGTATTTTTTACGTGTAAAATCCACTTATGCTAAACTCTTTTTTTAATTTTTTTATCCTTTTTAACTTTTGCTTTTTAAAAAAAATATTTAATAAAGATTTTTATGACTTATTTGAGTAATGTATGATCGACAATATCATTCTCTTAAGCTATTGTTTTCAGGTTTTTTTCCTTTGTTAATTTTTTATTTTTTTAGGTTTTTAAATTTTTTCTTTTAAATTATTTGTTAAAAGTTTTTTAAAATTATAAAATATATTTTTAGAATATTTTATTTTTTATGTTTGAGACCAACTTATATCAAACTTTCTTTTCTATTTTTTTTTACCCTCTTTTACTTTTTTCTTTTTTAAATTTTAAAAAATGTTGAATAAAGTTTTTTTTAATATTTTATTTTTTATCAAACCCATTTTGTACAAATAGTATCTCACAAGTTTATATTTCTTTTTTTAAATATATTTAATAAATAATTTTTTTATTTTTTAAAGACCCACTTAATATTTATAGTATATCAGTATGCCACATGTTAAGTTAATTGATTCTTTTTTTTGTTTTTCTTTTTTAATTTTTTTGCTATTTATTTTTTTAAAAAATTAATATTTTAAAATATATATATTTAAAAAATTTTTTAACATGGGCCCATTTAATATGATTATTTAAAATATATTTTTTACTTTTCTTCAATTATTCCTTTTTAAATTTGATGGTTTTTTTTAAATTAGCGATGTATTAATATCACACTTATATTTGATTTTATTTTCCTTTTTCAATCTTTTTCCTAATTAAATAGATTTTACAACAAAATGAGTCAATTAATAAGGATGACAAAACAATTAGAATTAGATAGGTTTCGATCCATCTCAATTCAACATGGACGTTTTTGTAAAAAATTGATATCAAATTAATTCAAGATATGAGGCCAATTTAAGTATTTGCATATCATCCTCACTTGATTTTTTTGTACATTTTGTCATTTTTCACTTTTTTTCTAAGTTAAGTACATTTTTAGCAATAAAACCAATAAATATGAATGACAAAATAAAAAATTTTTGACCCACAATAATGTGCAGGGACTCACTTAGTAAGAAATTAAAAGTAGAATTTTATTAGTAGTAAGTTTCTCTTTTAAGTAAAAAAGTTTTGTAGTAGCAATGTCAACAAATAGGGTTTAAAGGTGGAAAGAATATTCTCATTCTTGATCCTAATTTTTCATGGTCTTTGTTTCTTCTTTGACATCTTGAAGAAAAATCTTATTTACATCTTTGTTCTTGTAAAATCTTTATTGTGTCTTTAAAAAATTAAAAATAAATATTGAATTTATCATATTAAATTTATTTTTTTATTATATAATTTAAAATTAGTACTTTTGTTATTTCATTTTTATCCCTTAATATAAAAACTATCCCCTATTTGTGTTGAAAAAGACAGCTCAACAATGTCAAAAAAAAGAAAATGTGATTGAAGGTAATTTTAGGAAATTTTTGTTTCTAGAAGCTTCAAATAAAAGACCATTACAAAGATTAGAAACCCATTGGAAAAGACCAAAGTTTGGCTAACCTCTTTACTCTTTACTTTTCATTTCTTTCTTCTATTCTATTTTTCTTTCCTTTTTCATTGGCCAAATCTTTGCCTAAACAGTCCAAGCCTTTCACTGTTTGGTTGAAACTTTCTTCTTTTTTTTTTACTTTCTATTCTGTTGGGTTTCTCACAAATTGTGAGGACTATGATTTTTGTTTTTATTTTTTGGTGATGCTTGGTATTGGAATATTCCAAGTATTTTAAAAATCAAAAGATCAATCTCATCTAGATGCATGCATCTTAATTAACATTTCGAAACTGGTGGAGGGAGATGGTCAGGAAAATTTAAAAAAAAAAAACCAGAAAAATGGTTGTCCAATTGGTATTTCTCTTATATCCATGTCTATTTTACATAAATTATTAACTAATAATTTTGATTTAATTTTATAAATGTCATGTTTGATTTTTTTTACTATATTGATGGTACTAGAAACGATAATCAAATCAAATTGAAATTAATGCAGTATATCTAAATGAGTTTGTCACATGTATATGATTTTTTTTGTTTGCTTTCTCTTTAATAGTGTCAAAAAACTACTTTCTATTTCCTTTTGTCTTTTTCCTTTTATCATCAATTTTGTGGTATTATTAAAGTATTTAATTCAAGTGTTGGATTTTCGATTAAATGCTTATGACGATGAAAAAGCGACAACACATGCATATGACTTGGCTACATTGAACTATTGGGGATAGAATAGTATCCTTAATTTCCTAGTAAGTTTGAACATAGGACTTTTTTTTCAATTTTTTTGTGAAAAGTTTTTATTTCTTTTTTATTCATTATATTGGGTTTGATTTATTTGGTACTGAAGCTGTTAAATCTTGTGATTTTTATATTTTGATCTAAACACTTAATTTTTCATTTATTATTTTGGTTCCTTTTAGTAATCAACTTATCAAAATGAGCTCATGAAAATGGAGGGTCAATCAAAATAAAAATATATTGGATATTTGATGAGGTAATACTTAATAACAAAACCTATACTTTTTTTCTTTTTTAATTAATCTATTTTTAGATTTAATTTATCGAAAAAGTAGTGAATTTTCTCGTAGAATCTCAAAGTATAGAGGTGCAACTAGGTAAGAAATGTTACAATTTTTTTTATTATTATCATGGTATTTTGATTTGAGTTTACTAGTATAATGGAATGTAGAATCAAATGATGCTAATTTGAAAGTAATGGTAAGCAATAAGAAGATGTGCTTAATCATATTTTCCTATGTATTTATGAAATTCAACATTTTAAGGGAATAAAAAAGTTTAACAAAGTCTTATGTAAAATATATCATATGCTATGACTTTGAAGGAAAGTTTTAATAGTCTCATACTTAGTATGTGAGATCACGGATCATAACAAACAATAAAGATAAGAGCTTTAAGTTTCTTGAGATTGCTAAAAACTTGATTATCATTAGTAAGTTCAAAAGCTACATCTGTCCTGATTTTACTATAATCTTTAGTTTATATATGAAATTCTGTTCAACCATCCTGGATATTAATTTGTGTTGGTATCTTTGGCAGTAATCCTTATTGTTGGACATGTTGTTTAGTTCCTAATGTTATTGTAAAACATTTTTATTTCATTGACTTTAAACATTCATCTTATTGGCACCATGATGAAATGCCACCAAGTCAAAAACGACGATTTCACCGCCCTCAATTGGGTCTCCAGCTACCACCATTACCCACCACTACCTTCCTCCCAGTTCTTCTATCTTCATTTTATTAGTAACATAAAATCAACCATTTTTAAAAAAATACTGGCATAAATAAATTATGTTAATCCAAAAAGCTTTGACTTTTTTTTGGTAGCCGAGTTTGGTTAGAATAAGCTAGGATTCATATGTAATAGATATATTTTAACTAAAACAAAAAGTAAATGGTGACACATTGTGATTTTCAATAACCAAAGTTGTAGAGATAGTCCAATTATCACTCATAGGTAATAATAATATTTTCCTTTACTACTCATTTTTTGTTGCTTGATTTTTAATTTTTTTAATAAAAAAGTTTTCAAATATTAGGTTTTTTTTTAATTGTTTTAAAAAAAGAGAATGTTGATTTGATAACTGGAATGACATTGATATATTATATGCAATTTTGCTCAGCTTCATTTCTAGGAGACGTCATGAAATAACAAAACATGTTGGCATTAAATACCCAGATATGTTGTTTGTTGGTCCATTACTACAAATATTCTTGTGATATCTTGGTTAGGTAAGATAGCAGCATAACTGTCCATATTTGTTTCTTCTTTTTTTTTTTTTATGATGAAATGTTTTACCTTAGTTGGTTAGTTTTGATGTCATTAGTAGAAATGTGTTTGTTTATTTGTTGTGAGAAAACTTCTATTTTCTTCCTATTGCGAAGTTGTTCTTGGCATTGTTCACTAATTATCTTCATTTTTTCTAATATCACTTATTTGTGTTTTATTGGGGCAGTTACACTTTCTCTTAGTAATTTCCATCTGTGGAGTTTATTCATTCCATTGATTTGAGATAGAGAAAAGGTCCTAATGATTTTTGATTGAACACTTCATTATAACTTTGAAATCGAATTCATTTGAAAATTCTAATTTTTCAATTAGGGTAAAGTTTGTAAGGATAAATTACAATTAGTTTACGATTGACTCTAATGTTTGGTACATAGAGGTTGACACTAAAATATGCCTTTAATAGTTGTTTTTAATTTGATTTTACTATTGACCTGCTTTAAGTTCATTATTTTTTAACAGAAAATTTTTATACTTTTTGTTTTTAAAGTTAGATATTTTTTTGGTTTCGATTCTGCTTCATTTTCTCTATTTTATCACAATAATGTTTCCATTTCATCTATCCTTTGACTATGTTCCACTTGCAAGAATTTCATACTTGCATTCTTTCTAATGTTGTGTCATTGTGTAATCTTTTCAATTTGATCATTATTGATGAAAACTTCCACAAAGCTTTAAACAATGTTTATGACAAAGCTCTTGCTAGAACCTTTTGTAAAATATTCCAGAAGTAGTCCTTTTATAAGATGTTTTTATTTGAGTACCACTTTTATCAACTTGGTATCACAGTTTTCAATTTTTCATTTAAATCTCATGTGTTCTATAGGCATGCTTTCCTATTTAAAGATATGGAGGGTGAATTTAATATTCTTTTAGCTATTAATGTAAAATCTGTTAGGGACTTCGATAAAGGATTAACACAGGGAATGCTCTTAACTGTAATATTCATTTTGAAAAAAAAAAAGGATGACGTTGGGGGTGGGAGGTAGGGTCTATAATGAAACATTATTTGCTTGCAATTTCGTTTGGTTTCAAGTCGACAGATGAGTAGTACTCTAATTTAAGTAGTTTTGATTCCATAAAACATGTTCAAAGACCATTGCTCTACATCCAGGTGATATATTTGTGCCAATTTTGAAAATACATTTCCTGAATTTCTTAGCTACTACCATACTGTTCAATATCATCTTTATGATGTTGCTATCTTATATGACATGCATTAAACTTTGATTCTTGGGATCAACAGATTGTTTTATTAAAAGAAAATAACATAAGACTATTGTTGTGTTTACTTTAAAGGAATGCATTAAACTATTTAATATTTTTCTAATAAATAATTAAAATTTGAATATAAGTTGTTTTGTTTACTTTTAACGAATATAAATTTTCAGTGATGTTTTTCTTAAAGTGAACAAGTAAGAATAAACATGCTTCACCTGGTTAAACCTAATGTGACTTACGAGCATTTTTTACTTTCATGCTTTCTTGCTTTTTCTTTTAATATTTTATATACTTGTAATGTTTTATTTTTTAGTAATATATGTTTTTAGATACTCTAATATCAAAAGTGTAAGGGAATTGATTTACAAGAGAGGTTATAAAAAGTTGAACAAGCAAAGAATTAATTTGATTGACAATGTAATTGTTGAACAGGTCTGCATCTTTTGCATTTATAAAATTTCATGTTTGTGTTAAATATTTTCTAAACACACTTTTTTTTTATGCTGAATATTTATAGACCCTAAATATAATTTTGACAACAACCAGTAAAATGTCAAATAAAAAGAGAATAATTGCTCTGATTTCTCTTTCCAAACCTAGCCAAAGCTTGCCACTTTTTCATCAAGCATATTTTTATCATTAACCAACACAATTAAAAATATATGTAATTATTTTTAATTAATTTAAATAAAAAAAATTTTCTTTGATCTTTTAAAGATAATTTTTTTAATGTTTAAATTAATATATAATTGTATTTTACTCGCACAAAAGTGCGGCCTTAAAATCTAGATTTTAAATAAATTTTTACAATCTTAAAATTTTATAATACAAATATTTTATAATATAATTATATAAACAGATCAAATTACACAAAAAAAAAATTATATAAATATATATGGAAAAAGGTACGAGCATGACAAAAGCTATTTTCCCGTTTTGCCCCTGTCATATCTGCACTTTTCCTTTCTTTAAACCCTAAATTCCAAAATGGGTTTATCTCAATCTTTAACGAAAAAAAAAAATCAAATTCAACTTTTCATTTCATTCAGCTTAGTCCCTCTGAGGGAGCATTTGGGGGAGCGTCTTTGAGGTCGGCAAGCTCTTTGGGGGCTTGGTCTGCGGTGGCCACTTTCCCAAATCAAAGTGTTAAGAGGTCTTCTGTTTCCGACTCTTACGTGAATAAGAGAGATGACATCAGATATCGGCTATTGGCCTTTTCCTCAAGTCTAAGAGGTTTACAGGCAAAGGCAAGATAGCCAAAAGCCAGTTCTTCTCCCATCCCACCTATTCTTTAGCCATTTGGAGTGATAATAAGGTAATCCGCCCACCGAAGGATTAGTAATAAAGGATTCTTCCCGGAAATTTGCAATCCAAGTAAATGCAAGCGTCGTGTCGTTTCGTTTTTCGCCTCCTTCGCTCCTCCAAACACCCTTCTTCCTCCATCACTGTCAACTCATCGTTTAACAATCTCTCCCAGTCAATTTTTTTAGACCCTCAAAATAAGGGCTTTTTTCAATTTAATCCCTATACAACAATTACCGGACAATTCAGAGGTTCGAAACGTTTCATTTTGCTGGGTTTTGTATTGCCCACTGATGATCCCATCACTTATCAGCATCATACACATTTTTACTCTTCCCATCGAAGTAAGTAGTAGTACTATCTTTTATCTATAAAAAATGGGTATTAATTTTTTCTTTGGAAATTGTCTTCAAATGAACATCTATGTATTAAATGCAGGCTTTTTTATGAGGGCTAAACAAATAAAGAAGATTGAAATCAATGATCAGCACAGGTACTTCCTTTTTTGTTTTTTTAATCTCTTTTAATTCGTGGCTGTTATGTGATGTTTATAAATGTAGTTGGTTAGTTATTATATTTCATTATAAGTGGCTTGTGCTCTTTTTATTTCCATTGGATGCTTTCGTGAATACTTAGATTCCAGTTGTTTAGCCACTATATCTCAGCTTATTTATAATCCTTTTGCCTTGACCTTTTTTTGTTTGCCTTGAATCTTTGATCCTCTAGTCAACGAGCTGTTACAATTGCATTATGGTGCAACTTCCTTGTCTTTTCTCTCAAGTTTGGGGTTTGGTTAACGACCTCTAGCCATGTTATGTTAGCTGAAATGGTTCATTCAGTTGCAGATTTTGCTAATCAGGTAATTAAGTAGATACCTTGATACTGATTTATTGGTTTATAACTAAATTTATTGATTATGGAATGCAGAGAAACTAATTCATGTTGCATTGTAGGTAATGCTTGCTTATGGTCTGAGTAGTTCAAGGCGTGCACCGGATGCTATTCATCCGTAAGTCTCTTTTCTGTGGCACAAACAGCCTTTTCTAATTGTAGCAACTCTGTTACAAGCTGTTATAATTTCCCAGCATGGAATTATGCATCTACGTGTTCATAGCTATGTTTCTCGGACTAGGGGGTGAGTGTCAGATACGGGTATGTGTCCTGCATGGGTATACTTAAATTTTTTCTAAGTTTTTCCATATATTTGGAGGATTTTACCCCCATACCTGTCCGAATATGTATTGGGCACGGGTACTGGACACAAGTACTTCAAGAAAAATGAAGAATCAAAGTAATATAGGTTCATGGATATTTGATTTGCTGTTGTATAGTTTAGTCATCTCATTCTTTGAAATTTCCACCATATAAACAAATTTATATCTTTATTTATTTTTTGAATTCCACATGGGTATAATATAGGTTCATGGGTATGGGTATGTATACAACACGGGTATGCTCAATTTTTTTCTAAGTTTATTCATACATTTGGAGGATCGTACCCCCATACCCATGTCCAAATATGTGTCGGACACAGGTACTTCAGGGAAAATGAAGAGTTGGGGTAACATAGGTTCATGGATATTTGATGTGCCTTTGTATAGTTGTCTCATTCTTTGAAATTTCCACTAATTAAACAAATTTTTATATTTATTTTTTGAATTCCACCTTGACATTATGATCACTTTTTTTTTTCTAGAATTCAAGTATTAAATTTAATCGGTTGCTTTTCTGAGCTAGAGTAGAAAGCTAAGAAATTTAAATTTTTTAATATCACTTATTTTGTTGCAACAGAAATAGGTGACTTTTTTATCAGCTTATTCCTATGTCTAATTTGTTGCATAAACAGTACACCAGGGAATTATTTGTAAACGCAAGACGCAAGTTCATTTCTTTAAGGATATGCTGAAACCTCTTCTTTATTCTCAGATATGGCTATTCCAAGGAAAGATTTGTTTGGTCCTTGATATCTGCTGTTGGCATATTCTGTCTTGGCTCTGGCGCTACAATTGTTCATGGAGTTCAAAACCTGTGGACATCACATGTACTTGACTAAGTCATTTTCCATATATATATTTATTTATTTCATTTATATATTCTCTGCTTCTTTAGTATTTTCCTTATTCCTTTTTTTTAGCTATTGCCTTGATAAATGGCAGCTTAATTTACTCTTTGTCTTCTTCAGCCCCCTACTAATATTGAGTATGCAGCTTTGGTTATAGGTGGTTCATTTATAATTGAAGGTAAAACTGGAGCATTATGATTGTAGGCTATTTTGTTGTTGCAAAATTGCATTTAGCTTAAGCCATTCGTCCTCAGATTTCCCTCTTTAAACTATCATATCACCTCTTCAGGTGCTTCTCTTGTTGTTGCCATACAAGCTGTCAAGAAAGGTGCAGCAGCAGAGGGAATGAAAGTAAGGGACTATGTCTGGAGTGGTCATGATCCTACATCTGTTGCAGTCATGACAGAGGTAATTCACTATGCCTTTGTGCACCTTTAGTTATTAAAGAATTGAACCTGTTGAATGCAGGAATTTTGGAACAGCATTTAAAGAGTAAGAATGAATTTCAGATATTCAGTTGCTGTAGCAGTAAGATTGGAGATGATATGACATAATATTTTAGTTTAACATATTTGCCTTGTAGAGTTCTTATATTTGAACTTTTTAAAGCTATGGATAGATCTATTAGTTTAGTTAAGACAAGAGTCTAATGTTGACCTATGTACCATTAACTAATTTAAGCATTACCTATGTACCATTAACTAATTTAAGCATTTAATTTTACATGCTTCTCCCTTTAGCCTTGCAAAGGAAAAACTAAAAATAAACAAGATAAAGGAAGCAATAGCACTAATCTTCAGTTATGCTGCACATTTGCTTACCCAGGGGTAAGCATTCCCTGGTGCAGGCATGTTTTGCACTGCTGAGAAATACTGCAGCGTTTGTGGGATTTATGGAATATTTTGATATTCTACATGTAGGTGAGCTGGTTGAATAGTTTTATCATAGTTTTCCCTGTGCTTATTCTGACTTAACAGTGAATGTTCCCCTTTTAGAAAATGAAATATTTTACTAGTCATATGGTGCAATGCACAGAATGTATACAACTGGGCTTGTCCAGTAAATCAACCTAAAAGGCGTGATAAGTTATCTTGTTTATTGTCAATCACTTATGGGTTATAACTTAGTCATAGGTGTTTATGATGTGGTTAATTTAACTAGCTGCCTTAAATGAGAAGAATTATTTGTAAGTTCTTTTTTCTCTTAATTCATATTCTGTAACAGACAGCTAAAGTAATGGGCTGTAGAAGCATGAAAACTACATGAAAGACTGATTAAATTGCATTTTGTAGGAAGAATTTTGAAGTCGCAAATATCTATATCACTATATGCTCTTCATTCTGGCCCCCGTTAGGTTTAATTTCTCATGCATGAGTCAGATTTAAGGGTTTCTTAGCTTAATTGATCAGCTGCTGGTATAATGATTGATGATTTGTTGTCCCTTGCTCTAAAATATTTAATAGGTTTGCTTGGCTATTGTTTTGAAGGATCTAAAGGGAAAATATTGTCAACTGGATATCTAAATTGAAAATCTGTTACTTAAATTGTTGATATGCTTTTCCTGTGCCTTTTTCCTGGCATCTTCTTTCCTATTCTCTTTTCGGCACACCTCAAGGATGATGTTGAGTGTTGACTGTGTTACCTCTTTGCCATATCTTTTCCCAATTCCCTTTTTCTGACCTCCACTTCTTTCATGTGTGTAAACATACCTTTGTGCATGGTTTTTCTCCTTGGTTCATTTATGAAGTTCAATTATTAAAAAAAATTATAAGAATCATGATGATAGCTGCAATTTTTCCTAGCTATTGCAGTTTGTTTCTCTAGTTGCTTCACAGTAGATTATGTCAACTTTTGCAGGATGGTGCTGCAGTAACTGGTCTTGCTATAGCTGCTGCATCACTGGTTGCAGTGAATACAACTGGGAATGCCATTTATGATCCCATAGGCTCCATTATAGTTGGCAACCTTCTTGGAATGGTCTGTTATACTTCTTACCCCTGAAATTTTTACATATTAACTGAACATCAGCAAATGCTGCCTGATATTTGCAAGCAAACTCTGTGAACATGCAGGATGATATTTATTAGTTTTTCATAGTTTTTAAGTAGTGTTTGGTCTGAACTAGAAGCTTGGTTTCTCTTGAATTAAGGACATAGTTACAGCTTTCTTGGCTATTCTATCTCGTTTTTAAGGTGATATGCTTTCAATTAGATTTTAGTCATTTGTGTGTTTTCATGGGTTACTGAGAAAACATGCTGTGTTGTCTTTAGGAGTTGATTGGTGAAGAACTAGGGTGTGCCTGAACATTTCCTATGAAGTATGAAAGGGCAGGATAAGACCAAGAATTTAGGCAAGTTACTATATCTTTTGTGTTAAGGTGATGTGCATGATTTGATTTGTGATTTATGCCATATTTAGTACTGTGGCAAACAATGCTTGACCATGTTAGCAGAGTTAAGTTTGATGAAAAGTCCTCTATGAAATGGATAATCTGGTACAAGTTTTTGCAAAAGTTTTTCCATTATATATTGTTAGATTGTTGTGTGCTTTGATGGCTTTAGCAACTCTGATGATGAGCCTTGATTTCTAGACATTGCTTATGTAAATTCTTATGTAAAGAAATGAAGTTGTGAAAAGATGACTTATCGAATGAATTGATTAAGTTTTAGGCTGCTGAAACAAGATTCATGGATAATTAATACATAAGGAAATATGCATGTGGGTGCGTTTTGCCTTGCATTGGCCTCGTATGTTCCCAATTTTGTTTTCACATATAGGTTTGTTATACCCATGCAGCAATAGCAAGGTAAATTTAGAATGCCAATTGTTTATTTTCATAATTTTAGCTGGGTTTTTTTGGGAATAAGTGTAATATGTAACTTTCATTTGCTAAAGGAACATCTTTTTACCCCGTTTCCTTCTTTTTTTTGTAAAAAAAAAAAAATTTGTTTCCTAAGAATTAATCAATAGCATATGATATGTATGGGAATGCACGGAATTTGGCATTATGAAAGTTGAAAAAATTGAGTAGGTGTCTGATGCAATGACTTCTAGGCAATAGCTTGGAGATGATTTCAGGAGTGCTAGTTCATTTTGGACTGATTGTCCCTGCAAGAGAAGACATTGTGCACATGCATATGTGAGTGTGTGTTAAAAAGTGAGAGAAAGAGGGAGGGAGGGAGGGAGGAACTATGTAGGCAGAATCGAGTTAAAAGTCTCAAGGCAATGTTATTATAATGATTTCAAGCATATTTTGGTCTGTGGTATATCTAATTGAAGTATATTACTAATGCAGGTTGCAATATTTCTCATCCAGCGGAACCGGCATGCCTTGATAGGGAGAGCTATTGATGAACATGATACGCAGAAGGTTCTCCATTTCTTGAAGAATGACCTGGTATACTGTACTAGAATTATTTAACTTGAAATCCACTTCATTTATGATCATTCTTGAAAATTTTGAGGGGCATGAAATTTTTGCAGGTTGTAGATGCTATATATGATTGCAAAAGTGAGGTGATTGGACCTGGGTTCTTCAGATTCAAGGCAGAGATCGGTGATTTTCTTACACTTCCTCTTTCTTTTTTTCTTATTATTTTTTAGGTTAGCTTTCTTAATATTAATTTCTATTTCAACATATTTTGCGAATTTCCTTAATCTTGTGCAATACAAGTATTTTAACTGGACAAACAAGAGATGCATTTTGCTAGTTGTCTTGTCAATGACACATTGATGATACTAGTATGTTACGAACATGGATATGTTGTTCTTCTTGCTAGAATTATAAATAAATTCGTGTTGATTTCTGTATTTTTGGATTAATGATCAGTAGGGAAGGATAAGTATCTTGTGTAAACAAATAAATCATGGACATTGGGTTACTAGCGCAGAATTTATGCTAGATCTGGTCTGCTAAAATAAATCATTGACATTTTCTAGTTTAAACCTTTTGGCATTTATTTCTATTGCTGAGACAATGTATGCTACAGATTTCAATGGAGTGGTGGTTGTGCAAAATTACCTTGACAGAACAGGACGTGAAGAGTGGGCAGGACAGGTCAACTATTTTAGTCTCCAATTTCTTTTTTCATCTTCAACACATTGCTTGTTCAATTATTTGTGCACTTATCTATGTGTAAATATAAATACTAGCCTAATAAACTGATTTGGCATGTTTTTCCTGGCTGCATGAACATTTTCCTTGATACAGGCATTTATGTTTTTGCATAAACTCCAATAATTGAGTATTTAAAGTGCTACTCATTTTGTGTATTAACTTGTACAAACTGTTAATATACAAAATGAAATGATGTCCTTGTGACATCCAACATTAATTATAACATATTTTTCACAATTATCTTTTAAGTCAATATGCCAATAACTATTTTAATTATGGTTTGAAATTTTAATGTTTTGTCAACACCACATAATTTACACATTACTTGGGTATGTTTGCCTAGTTCTTGAGTTGGCTACTCCTTGGTACATTTTAGTGATTTTATTTCTTATCAAAGGAGCGGTAGTGTATTGAATGATAAAGTGACAAATCAGTCCAGTGTTTTCATAGCTATATCAGATTGGTCCATCGGATTGGTTGAATTATCCAACCAGTTCGATCTCTGGTCTGGATTTTAAAACATTGGTAGTGTAAAGAAAGAGCACTAAATCAGGAGGCCTTAAGCCTTCTAAATTATCCAATATGGCAAAATTCTTGTTCTGGGATTTTTTTTTTTTAATGCTTCATATGCATATTGACCAACTGGAGTGGATGTATACAGTTTCGAGAAGCTGCAAAGGAGAAAGATGATTCTGCATTGCTAAAGATCATGTCTAACTATGGTATGCAAGTTGATGAACCATTGACCTGCTAAATGAGTTGTAATGTGTCTAACGAAAGACTTTTTATTTGCAGGCGAGGAAGTAGTCACAGCTTTAGGAAGTGAAGTTGATCGGCTAGAAAAGGAGATCCAAGAACTTGTTCCCGGTATTCGGCACGTAGATATTGAAGCCCACAACCCCATAGACCTATCATCATGATCCACTTTTTTGTGAGGCAATATTTCCACCATTTTTTTCTTGTTTTTATATATTTAATGGACAACGAAAAGCATGCAATTAAAATGTCATTTTATCATTCAAACTACAGTGATAATCTGGATATATTTATGGTGAGATTGTATTCTGTGAATAGGGGGAATCATGTTTCAGTTTAGGAAGGAACTTTAATTCTTACAAAGTCTATTGTCTGAACAATTGCAGCTGAATTTATCACATGATAATGGCCTGTCACAGCTCTGAAAATGAAGGAATTTGGTAAAAGTCTTAAGTAGCTTGCAATGAACAAAATTGAAAGTTAGATACAGGTTCAGGATTCTTGGATGGATTACATGGGTTTTTTTATGGCCATTGATACATGGTATTTGCTCATGCCAATTACATTTAAAATAAATAATTTCGAGTCTATTCCATTATATTTGTAAATTGTCATTTTATTTTTTTTATTAAATATTAATAACCTATATTCGATTTATAAAAAGAAGTTTATTGCATTTTTATTAGATAAATTTATTTGATAAATAAATGAGTTAAAGTTTACACTAAAATCATAGACGTTCATTATATTTTTAAATTAATATTTTTAATCTTTTATTGTAAATATCAATAAGATATATTTAATTTAAAATAAGAACTTTATTTTTATTAATAAAAAAATTTTAGGGAATACCGATAAATCAAAATCAATTAAAGTTTCCTTTATTTATTTTTTTTTGACTAAAATTTACACTAATGTTAAAATAATAAATTTTATATTAATTAACATAATTATTTTTATATTTTTTTAAGTTATCTATATACCTTTATTATATTAAATAAATTCTTAACCTTCAACTTATACTCAAAAAGACTCTTAATTCAAATGAAATGTTGACTTCTAACGCCGATTGATTTTTTCTTTTTTTTTATGTCATGAAAAAATGTGGTTTGATGATCTGAAAAAAATAATTAATTTTTCAATTTTTCCAAAAAATAATAATTTCTGGAGAAAGATGCATAGGAATTCCCAGAACAATTTAGAGCTGATTTGCTTAGGTTATTGCCGACTGTTTGTTTCAAGAACCTTCAAAATTAAAATTGCAACCTCTTTTCAACTTTTCTCCATTTCTGATATAATGCTGCTGCTGCTGCTGCTGCTGTGATTATGTACAAAGGCTTCCAAGTTTCCAGTGATTACATGGTTCAACTTACAATATGTAAACGCACAAAAAGGCATTTCACAAATAAATTACAGTCCATGCCAATGCATTCGATGCTTCCTCTTCAAAAAAACACAGCACCTCCTTTAGTGTATAACCTCCTTAAAGGGACCAGATTCATGTAACAGTTTCGTAACAAGCCTAACCTGCAAATGAAGACTTCAATTTAACAGACATTATGTTACAACTAACTGTAAAAACAAGAAAAAAATCCGTAGCCAGTGCTTCCACGAGTAAATGCCAACAAATTGGCTATTTTTGAAATGACGTTTCAGAGAGAGAGTGGTGGATGCATTGCACAAGATTATTCTTTTGAACTATGAAAAACACTAGTATGAATAAATCACATGGATGTTATTTCTATACAAAGGTAACATTTGAAGCTATCGAAGAATACATGAGACAGATAGAAGATAGACTTATCCAAGAAACAAAGATCAAAGACAATTGTAGAGAACGCTTGGATTTTATGTAACTCACTGACTGTCATCTATAATATCATCCTTATCATTAAGTACGAGTATAAACTAACCATGAAAGAGATTGGAAACCTCGCTTTCTTCAACATAAAGCATTTTCCTTTTAAAGTGGAAATCACAATGCCTTGGAAGGAGTGCATTACCGTTTGATTTTGAAATATATTATTATATGCAACACGCTACGAATTATCTTCACTGTAGGTACCATTGTGCTTTGACATACCTGATTCGATTCTCTCACCAGAAATTCCTCTATGGCCTTCCTGAAACCTTCATCCATAAAGTAATGACAGCTATAAGTTGTCACAGGCAAATAACCTCGTGGAATCTTATGCTCACCCTGAGCTCCCGCCTCTACTGTGCTTAGATTCATTTCAATAGCCGCTTCAATTGCCTACCAAAGGAAAACAATGCAAAATCATAATTATGCCTCATCATCTTTTATATCCTAATGAATTCCCATCAAAATCAGGAAGAATGGATAAAAAAGGCTTCATGTGCAGAAAAAGCTTGATTACTAAGGCTTAGTTCATTCAATTTAGTATGAAAACTTCTATCATGATATTAAGGAAATTGCAGTTGCCAGAACATATAGTGGCTAATACTACCTATCTGTGGTCATAAAATGGCACTTAGAGGATTGTTTGCCTGTCACATGTCATCATTTGAAACTAGCCGCATTAGAGGTAAGTACCACATTAGTTAATAGATTCATAATTTAGGTATTAACTTAGAAAATTTTAAAGCTTAGACACCACATTGAACATTTCACTATAGTTTAAAAACCATTCATGACATCAACTCCTTTATATTTATACAAGCTTTGGTGCATATTCTAACGCAACATTATTGAGAAATAAACATAAAAAATACACTACATATTATTATATGTTGAATTGAAAGTTAATGGTTAAGGGATAGAATAGACGAGAAGCGGTAAAAAAGGAACAAGAAAGGTGAAAGCCATAGCTACAATTGCCTAATATTACACTAAAAAATTTGTGGCAATATGTATGGAGACATGCTTGAAGTGAGAAAGAAGGTGCTTGGTTGGGAAAGTGAGAGCAGAATGAAGAATGCACTATTATGGTAACACAAATGCACTATTACAAAAACAGTTTAAAAGAACCAAACTTTGCAATATACTTTCATTTTTATGGATAACTAAATTCAACATATTATAGCATATAACTCAAGTTGGGTCTATGACACTATTGTTGTAGTAATGCATATGTAGTCAAATACACTTTTACCACAATAGTGCTTTCTCCATTATGATCCCACTCACTTAAAGCACCTTCATTCAAGTTTCAAGCTCATTTCCTGTGCTAGGCAAGTGCAGTCTAGGCCTATTTCTATTCTATCTTTCTATTGTTTTTCATATTCTCTTTCTTAACAATTAACTAGCAAATTCCAATTCAACAAATAATATGCATGTATTTTGTAAATTTATTTCATAATATCTTTCATCTTCTACTAATATTGTTTTAACTATTAAAAGAAAAATGTGTTAAATGTGCTCTACCATTTGTATGATAATCATGAGTGAAATACATTTATTTAATAGAGTTCAAAGAGTTGATTTTAAGATTATATTTGTATGGAGAGCATAAAATTCAGATTGTGATTTTCAAATTTATGAATTTAGTCAAATTTATCACCTTAGAGTATGATAATTATTCCATTACAATAGAAGGATTGAATCTAAAATAATCTAGTTTGTTCTTTGCATCTTAAAGCCAATGTTAAGGCCACTAATACAAATAAAAAATAATTGAACACCATAAATTTGTTAAAAGAATTTCTAAATTTCAATTTTCACAAACTAAGACTCTAAATGACATACTCTCATTTTTTTATTAAATCAATTGAACATCATATTACTAAATCATAATATTCATAATCTAGCTTTAATAATGTCTCAATTTTTTATTAAATCAATTTTAATTTTCAACCTTGATAATAATATAAAGAAATTTTCTTTTAATCGATTTAGTATCGCATCGTATCAACATGCAATGCCAAAGCTTGTAATTAGGCTATTTTATACTATTTAACTTATTTTGTATTAATTATTATTCTACTTAATTTCCAAGTATTAGGGCTTTTAGTTATATTTGATATTTAGGGGTTTTGCTACGGTTTAGAGTTTAATTATAAATACATATGTTATTTAAGCTTCAAGTAAGTTGTAGTTACAAGATATTAAGGTACAATTTGATAAACTGAAAAAAATCCAACATTAAAATCTAAATACTAAATTAATAATATAAAAACTAATTAGCATGCTATTGAAAATTAAATGTTCAACAGATTTTTTATTGAATTTTTTAAAAAGAGAGATAATTTTATAAAGAATTTAGAATTGATAAAAGTTAAAAAGAAAAACTAAATGATGAAAAGGAAAAAGTATAAGATTAATGTAACTGAAAAACAAATTTGCCTTAAATAACTTTGACAGAATACATTAAGTACATTTTAGCTACTTAAGATTTTCAACACCTTTTCATCATAAATCTTCCACTAAGTGGATTGTAAAAATGTATTTTCGAACACATTTTTTTTGGCCAATATCATCAAACATATTGAAAAAATTAAACTAATTTTCAATGGTTTATCAGACATACCTAGATTTGTTACTCTAGATTTGTTAATGAATTATTGAGATTTTATTCCTATATTGGTACTTTGCAATTGTCTCTCCTTGATTCTTCTGCTTCTTGCCTAGTTTCCTTAGTTTTCACTAATTTCTTAAAACTATTTCAGACTTTACCTCAAATTTTTTTTACTATCTATTTTCCAACCTTGTTCTACATCACTAGCTTTACTCACTTACATGCTCAAGTATAACATCCATAAAGATTATTCATGAATTAGTTCTGAAATTGAAGTTCATATTCTACATAATTGGATCCTGATAAAAGAACCTTTTTTCATAACTTTTTCAATTGTTTTGTAGATCTGAACCTGATAATAACAGGCTTCAAAGTGCAAGCACGGATAATAGACTTGAGGGTGACATCCCCATATGCGTCCAAATAAAGTATCTCCTCCAATGAGATTTAGAGCTCCTGCAACAAGTTCATCCCCTTCTTCAGCAACTACAAGTAACACCTGATCTCCCATCTTTGATCCCATCTCATGAAAGAAATCTCTTGTTAGGTAAGGACTGCCCCACCTATAAAAATTGATCATACACTTCAGGCGTCTTATAAAAAAGGCTAACATTATGAAATCTACTATATGTTCATCAAAATTGTCTACAGTTACTTAAATTTCTGTAAAAAGCCAAAAGGAGGTTTCAAGATAAGGATCAACTTATTATCAGTAGTATTCCTGTAGAACTTGTAGAAGGAATCCCAGTGATTGGCCTGCTAAGACAGCCATAAAAAGTAAAGGTAATAATTGCAACTGTTTCTTGCTGCATAATTGCAGTGAAAGTAGTGAAAAATTTTAAGTCCCATTATGTTGCAGAAAGCAGTTTATTCAATATAGTCAGCTTAAAAAAGAACAAATTAATCATTACTTGGATTACCTTCAAACTTATACAGCTTGAAAGGGTAAAACACAAAACAAAACCCCATTAATGGAAGCCTATGTACTAACACATATGTCAATACAAAGGCGCATGCTCATTTGCATAGCATATGTGCATACAACAATTTAAACTAGATGGTTTGCATGAAAATACAAAATTCTACTTTCTTTCAACGATATTCAACATATACATTGACATATCGATGCAGATAACCTACTGTCTTAACCAAAATGCAAATTTAAAAGTATAACTGCCAGTTTCTTTTGTAATGTAAGCAGCATTTGTCATTGAACGTTGATCCACAAGGAAGGCTCAGTAAAACTATACATGCTCGAGGATATATCCCATGCATAATTGAAGAAATAGTTAAATATCAGCAAATATGTTTGGAAATATTGATCGGTTGAAATAATACTAACTACCTTTATTTCATAACCTCTAAGCCGTTTCATAGTCAAGTTCTGTGCACAAATCTGCAAATAGAAAAGTTCATTCAGATTAAAGCAAACTAGCAAGCAGGACAGCAACTATCTAAGCATGTTACTATATGTTTCTGACATAGATAGAGACCTCTTTATTAGAGGCAAATAAATGCACCTAGAATTTTAAAATCATTCTATGACATTAAAACTGGAATATTTTATTTTAAGAGTTTTACTGATTAGAACTAATACATTTCTAAAAATGCAAAAATCATTGTCAAGTTTTCTAGGTAATATCCACACCTTATAAAAATATAAAGTCATCAAGAGCTTTAGAAGTGGTTTATGTGATGTTTTATGTACCCCAAAATTCAATTGACATAACAGCTAACACAGTTACGGCTACAGACTAAAATTCATAACACAAGAGGGTAGTCATTCAAGCAATAAAGAGAGCACAAGGCATGAATATGATCATCATTATCAGCACTACCATATGCATGGTATTGATTTTATGCATTTTTAGCTTGATAAATATTCTAACTATGTAAATATATACTATTTAAAGACAACAAAGATAATGTGAATCCTTTTAAGTCTTAGTGATTTCTCTGAAGAAGATTTCATGCAAGACATCAAATTTTGTCACTACAGATTTAAGTACATAGTTATTAAATTGAACTATTTGAAAAAGATATAGACCTTTTTGCGCTCTTGACGAATATTTTTCCTTTTACCATGCTTCATGTCCATCAGGAACTCATCAAAACTGAGACACAAAGACAAATTTACAGTATTTTGATATTTTTACATTAATATGAAACAGAAGAAATAGTTCTGTGAATTAAAACACAAAACATTAGGTATTAATGTAACAAAAACAAACTTCTACTCTACATACCAAACAAATATGACAAATACCATATCATAGAATTTCCTCCATTAATGATCTTTATTTCTTGCACCTTCTTTCATGCAGCTTTTTCTAAAATATTTTGCATTGTTCTATATTAGTTTAATTACTTTCATTTCTAAGATGGAGTATCAAGTTCTAATTTTTATTACACTTTATGCTTTTTGGTGTGTTATTAGGCTTTATATTTGGACTATCTCTTTGGAAAAATGGAGAATTAAAGATTTAATTACTTTCATTTCTTTCTTTGATCAATATTTTATAATCTTTAAGCAAAAATCTAAATCAGCCAAATACACCAGTGGGATTGATGCCAAGATTTCAGCATTAAGTCAAATATAGAACAAACGAATTGATATAGATTAGAGCAGTGTACTAAACTATAGAAGGACATTTTAACATAACCAAGTAAATAGTTCAGTCAGCACTTACCTTTTATAGTTGCGATTATTCCAGTGGTACTGCATTCCAATCCTCTGCAGAAATCCTTTATCCTTCAATTTATGCCATTCATTTTCAGATGGAAAGGTAATGTGCAGAGAAGAAACTTGAGACTGTTGAAAGAAATTAAATTAGATTGAGGGCGCAGCATAATGGAAGTTAAAAACAAGACCTTTATTCCAGGGTTGCAAGAAAATTTTAACTCAGAGAACAAAAGTCAACTAGTAGCTTATATTGCCATAAAGTACAGAAACAAAAGAGTTAGACTTTGAGGCCAGTTATTGAGATATGTTTTAATTTTAACCAAACCGTGCCATAAACAATTGTCATGGTGCTCTCCATTGCTTTCGACAATGTTGGTTGTCTTCTTCATGCAGATCTGTTCCTCCCATAATTCTTCCCTTATGCCCCACTCATTAATAGAATTTAATTGCTTGTTTCAAATATTGTTCCTCTATCCTTATTTCCTGTTGATGGGTCAGGGCAAAAGGCATCTGCCAACTGAAGCTGGTGTCCTGATATGCATTGGCTCTTTCAGTTCTTTGCAACTGTAAGATAGTTTTTCCTTATTTCAGGCAACCTGGAAGCTTCAGCAAACTGATAATATCTCCTAACCATTTCTACGATTTGGAATAGCATAATGAAAATGATGATGTTTCTTAGAACTATAATGGTTAGATTGATGCCTAGCACATTAATGAGGCTATGTTTTACCCAACCATCCCCTCTAGAACTCCAGAATGATTTCTCTTGCATGTTTGTCTAAAAGTTGTATCTAAGTACACATTTTACGAAATGTTAGCCAATGCAAAATTCATGATTTGCAAATACATTGAAAGTCTGAATTTTTTTACTACAAACTGGATAATGATTCTAGTATAAATATGAATATAGTTGACCCAGAACTGAAAATATATAAATATACCATGTAATCTACCTCCACATGCCTTCTCCCCCACTCCATCCCCATCCCCATCCCAAACCCACCCACCCACCCCCCCCCCCCCCCCCAAAAAAAAAAAAAAAACGCAGAAAAACAAGAAAAAAGGACTCGAGCTTATCCTGAATATATCCTTGATGTCTGTCTTGCATATGAGAAACAACAAGATATGTTTTATGAGAGAAAAATTATTGGATACAGTTGGCATGAAAACCTGTGATAAGATTACGCACTCAACATAACAATGATTTGATTCACACACTACCTTGGCAGTCAGATCCTTCAGAGCAGAGACTATAATGTCAAAAACTTGATCTCTAAATGAAGTATTGCGTATTATAATCCTAGGACCAGTCACAGGAGTGAAAGGCACACAACACTGGAACTTTGGGTAATATCTTGAGCCAAAACTATGGTAGGCATCTGCCCAAGAATGATCAAAAACAAATTCACCAGAGGAGTGGCTGCAAACCCAAATTAAAAGAGATGAGAAAATAGCCAACCAACAAAGTGGGTAAACAATAGATTTTGAGAAACATAGTAAAGAAACTGCACGAGGATATTCAATGAGGATAGCGTAAAGGATGCTAAACCTTTTAAGATAGAGTGGAACAACACCTAAAATATTTTTAGATTCATCCTTAGCAACAATGTGGCTTGGCATCCATCCTGTTTCCTGAAAATTGATTTTTAAACAAAAAACTTTAAACAATATGGAATTTTAAATTTATGTGCATCAATTATCTAACTAAAGGTTAAGGAAGTAGATAAAAAGGTTGTTATTGATAGAAATGAGCGGCGCAAGAAAATTCAAAACTATGTCATAACATGATTCCTTTTGGCCTTTCCCATAGCCAATCCCAAAGTTATGGGATATAAGACTTAGTTTGTTGTTGTTGTTGTTGTTGTTGTTGTTGTAGTTATCTAAAGTGACAAAGTCGAGCTGCATATTTCGCACATATAAAAAATATCTTTGTGACAGTTATAATGCTGGATGAACGGGCAAACATTACGGAAGGCCAGATATAGCACATGTTAGTACATCCCCAGTTTAAAAATGCATGTACCAGCACTTTAAAATGAATGGCTGGAAGAACAGCAGCATACTTTACAGAGTTGTTAAACATTTGCGTGGTGGAATGGGGGAGAGGGGGATGGGCTAAATGCATGTGCAAATGCGCCGTAACTTATAATTCTAATATGAACAGGATGCTAGCAGATAGGAACTTTCTCAACTGTTTTCATAGATAGATAAAGATGCAGAATTTTTGTCCTTACTTAAATTATTTATTTAGTCATAAACAATGAAATTTATTTTCTTTCACAGTAAATAACCAATTCAACTTGAAATTGCTCAACTACATTATATTGATGCCATACAACAAACAGGGTGCAATGTAGAAAGGTCACACACTAACCTAATTTGGAATCGCATTTGCAGTATTGGAAATGAAGAAAAAAATTAGTGAGCCTAAATTAAAATAAAGGACAAGAACTGCATTCCATATGATGATCAAAAGGGACTATAGTAAAATTTGACAAAGAACTTATTAAGCATGTACTTAGCTAAGATCCTTAACCTTCACTGCACAACCGGTTTCTTCCAAGCTTGAAAGGAAACCATGAGTAAGAAATGGATTAAACTTTTCAGGACCTGTAGCGTCCAGAGTGCATGCATTCCATTCATGTGGTGAAACCTCCATGATTGAAGAAATAACCAAGACCGATACCTTCTTGCCTATTGCCTGGTTCTCCATAACTTCCTGAAGTTAGAAACCATAACGTGACATTAGTACCAGCCACTTAATACAGCCAGGAAAAGAAAATTCCAACATATTTAGTTTTACAGAATCATCAGATGAAAACACCTCTGTTCCTGACCCTGTCAAAGTGAAATCTCCCAATGAAGAATCCAAAGGTTGAGACTTCACAGGCTTCTTAGATCCCCAAAATAGTGCAGTGATTCTAGACGCCTCCATCACGGTTTTGCTGCTTTGTGAAGATACTGACTTCCCCTACAATTTCAAAAAAAATGGACATTCTCATCATCAATTAATTCATCAGCGGACACAATGTACCACAGCAAGAAATAAGGAAATGGTGGGATCAAAATGAACTTGGAAATGTTCTAATCGGTTGGAATAACCATATTCTTAACCAAAAAGATGTGGCCAAAGTGCAAGCTCTTGAAGGATTGTGGGCCTCTTCATTTGACCCTTGAAAATTTTTTTAAAGAAAAACAATTCTTTCAGACCATGGAAACTGAAAAACATTGCTTGACAATGCCCTAGAATACTAGAGACCAAGAACTTTTCAAGATCTTGCACTGCCGGAAATGCCTGAGAGTATGAGAGCATGGTTGGCAATAGAGCTTTTGTAGTGAACCAGGCATCAACAAAACCCTTATTACCAGGCAATAGCCTACAGTTAACATTTTTCCTGGAAACTACAGTTCGTCAAACCTTAGCTGGTAAGAAACAGTTAATGAACGAAATTGGACACCATAATCTATCCAAATTCTTCTTTAAAAAAAAAAAAAAAAGGAACAAATTATCATCAAATTTAATTGATAGGTAACACCGCTTATTTGACTTATCAAAGAATTGAATAAACACAGATTCAAACCAACAATTTGATTATCAGTTGTAATAACATCACATATATCGGAAGAAGGCGAAAAACCACTCCAATTTAAAAAAATAAAAAGTAAAGAAGCTCACATAGCTGGAAGGAAATTGGCCAACAAATGGCGAAGGCTTGCAGTAGCCGACTACTGCTGCTGCTGCTACTGCCATGCCCACTCTGTCTCTCCCACACGCTCAAATCTAAACGCAAATGCCCGCTTTGCCTCCCAAATATCCATCCATTTACACTTTTTAATATTAAATATGGATAATTTGCTGACACGTGGTAGCACACCTTTATTTATTAAAAAAAATCTTGCTCACCCGAACTCCAATGGAAAGCAATTTACAACATAGCAAATGCTGCGACTGGCTCTGTGTTTTTAGTCGGTTTATCTCAAATTTAATTATTTAAAATTTAATTAATCTAATGTCATTATTTTATTATCTAATCTAATTCTATTTAAACTTACAATTTTCTTCAAAGTTGTCATGTGTCAACTTCATAAATAAATTATTTTTTTATTTTTTTATTTTTTTTATTGTATGACTTTATAAATTAATTTCACTTTCAACTTACAAATTAAAATTTTATAATTATCAAAAGAATGTTTAAATCAACAAGTATTTAATTTTAGTAATTATCAATTTCTTCACCTCATTATCACAATTACTCTATTCATGAATAGAAAATAAAAAGTTTAATTCATTAAATCAAAAAATGATGAAATCTCTTCATTTTCCTTATCTATTTATTTTTTTGTAAATCTATATAATGTTGTTAATTTTCCAAAAGCCTTTATAAGCAAACCTTAAAAAAAAAAAAAAAATCCATTTTCAATTATTCAATTTTCACATTACTTCTCTAAAAAAAAATTCTTCGAATTTAAAATTTTTTATTATTTTATTTAAATTTTTATGATTTATTGATGAATATATTCATTAATTTACAATGTCTTTTTATATAATCTATCAATCAAAAGATTAAATTTATAAATTCGAAATGTATTAAAAAATCTAATAATAAATTTATT
The DNA here is from genome assembly GCF_047325235.1 of Durio zibethinus. Taxonomy (NCBI): domain Eukaryota; kingdom Viridiplantae; phylum Streptophyta; class Magnoliopsida; order Malvales; family Malvaceae; genus Durio; species Durio zibethinus. The sequence continues at coordinate 17,370,601 of NC_143187.1, forward strand.
GATTTGTACTATAAAGTTTTCAACTCATTTCAATTCTTTTTTGTTTTTGTTGTTCATGACAGATATTACATTCATTTTGAAAAAACATAATATTTTACGTATTAAAAAAATAGGTATGTACAAACAGGTGTGTAAATATTACATTATTGAAAGTTTAGGGTTTGGGTTAATATAATATATAATTTGAAAGTTTGAAGTGTAAATTGTACATATTGAAAATTTATGGTGTAAATTATACATTTTATTTTTTTAGATATCAATTTATATATTTTACCAAAATTTAAATCCTAAAATTGTAATTAATTCAATAGATCATTAAAGATATTAGATTAAAATTTATATAAAATAATATTTTAAAATTATTTTACATTTAAAAAATTAATAAATAATTAAATATTAATAAAATTATTTTTATTTCCAATAGTAATTTTGTTAATAAATATTTAAAAATTAATAAATTTGATAATAATATATAAAAATGATTTTTAAAATATTAATAATAATATATTTACATAAATTGATAACAATCTTGAAGATAATAATTACTTTTTATTAAAATGATAATTATTTATTCAAAAAAATTTTAAAAATAAAAAGGTAAAAAAAAAATTTTCTTATTTGAAAAGATAGAGTCCGGTGGAGGTGAGGTTTTTCATTGAAGCTTAAAGGGTCAGTCAAATTTTATACCTGCAGCACAGTGAAAATTCATTTTTACCGTACCATCCATGTAATTAAAATGTATTTTTTTATATTGTATAATTAGATCATAATCCGTATCATATACAAAATAATTTTATTTATTTAATATGAATATATATATTAAACTTAGTTTCTTTTCAAAATTATATTTAAATATTTAAAACTCATAATATATCTAAATTTTGTATATATTAACTTGTCATTAAAAAATAAACTTTTTGTGAACAGTAAAAAATGGTCTTTTTTTGGATATTTTTGTTTACAATAATATTTATACACCTCTAAAGTTATATCAAATAAAAATAAATTATGACTTTCTTAAAAAAATAAAAATATATATTATTGAATGATAAATTAAACAATAAAAGAAGTATTAACATACTTTTTATTTTAGTAATTTTAACTAAATTATTATGCAAAATATGAAAAATATGTGAAAAAATAAAAATAAAATAAAAAATTATTTTTCATATGAATGAAACTGTAATAACAATAAAATATATCTTGAAAAAAAGTTACATTTGTAATAACAATAAAATATATCTTGAAAAAATTATTTTCATTAGAAAAAAAATTGTAATAACAATAAAATATACCTTAGAAAAAAGCTATGAAAAAAAAATTATGTATAACACATTATATTTGTAGTTTTAAATTTATAAAAAAAAATTTAGTGATAATTAGAATTAAATAGATCATTTTTAAATTAATTTTTTAAAATTTAAAATGGATATCATAAGTAATAAAGATAATATTAATTTTTTTACATTTATTTGAAATATAAATTTGATAATTAGAGTTCAAATCGATATAATTGTTTTGATAATCTTATTATTTAAAAATTTAAGATGAAAGTTTTTTGAATTTTTAAAATCTTACATAAAATTACTTGAATTTTTAATATTTTACGTAAATTTTTTAAAAAGATAATTTTTTTAATCAAGATAAAAATGATTATTGAAAAATTTGGATAAACTTAAGCTTTGTAATTTTTAAACATATTTAAAGATTTTGATAATTAAATAATTTTTAAATATGATTATTTAGAAAACAACTAAAATTATTTATTAAAAAATAAAATCCATATTTCATATTTTTTAATTTTAGAAAACATATCTCTAAATTGATTTGATTTTTAATTATAATTTGAATAATTTTGATATTTAAATAAATTTAAAATTATCTAATTTGTAATTAAAAGAAACTATCTTATTCTTTTAAAAAATTATCTTATGTGTCATTTAAGAAAGTTGTCAACATAAACACCTATATGATAAATTTGTTTATGTAAATTGTTATCTAATATATATTAAACTAGTTGTTTTTTTTTTATAGTACTATGCACAAAATTTTTTATTATATTTTTTATAATTTAAAATTTTAATTTATATTAATTTTATATTATATGTAGATAAATAAAAATATTCATAATCATCTATAATTTGCAGTAAAAAATTACAAAAATTGTGTATATAGAAATTATTATGAAAAAATCCAAATAAGCATTATGAAAAGTAAAATTACATACAAACCTAAATGAAAAAGTTAATCTCTAGCTCATAATTACATACACTCTTAAAAGTATATATTATTTTAGTCTGAAAACTAAGATTTATACATATGATATATCATGAAATACTTTTTCATATTTGATTTTGAAACTTTATCATGACCAAATTTTTGTGACAAATATCATAAAATAAAATATCGATTGTGAGAAAAAAATCATAAATATATATTTAATAATTATTTAATTTTAAAAAATTTTAAAGTTTTAAAAATATAGTTCATCCAAGTTTAATTTTAAATTAAGATAAATGAGGTTAGTATAATTTAAAATATAGAAATATGTGTAATTTTAAATTAAGATAAAATATCTCCTTTTTATTTTAAATCATAGAAAACTAAAGACAAAAAAGTTATTAAATAACAGTGATTCAATTATAAACTTTATTTATTTTAAATTTATATAAATATATAAATATTAATTTAAACAGTGTATGCTTTTTTATAATTACTAAGATCTAAGGATTTAATCTTTAAAATTTATTTGAAATTTGTATTTCATATAAATGAGTAAGAGTAAGATATGAGATATGTCTTTTCAAATTTAAATTAGGATAAATTTTATATACTTTGAAAGATTTTGATAAATATAAATTTTTAAATTTTTAAAAATTAAATAATTGATTGAAAAAATTATTTAAAACTATCTTACATGTCAATAATATAAGTTGTCCACTAAATATTCACGTAAATAAATTTTATTAAATTTTTATATATATTGTAATATAATATTATATATGATGCAGTTGACATAATTTTTAATGATAAATACAATTTCAGTTAAATCCAAACGTAACCTTTAAGTATGAGAAAATGGCTAAATTGGACAACTATGAAATATGGACACAATTGAACCCCTCGCATACCCGTATCATATTGAAAAAGAAAGATAATTCTCATTCAGATAATGACATCCTATATTCTTTTACTGTTCGTCTATTATCATTTTTTTTTTCAAAAGTAATTATTTTTCAAAAATTAGCCAAATATATATCATATATTCTTAAATGATGATTATAATATTATTTATTAGAATGTCCAACTGTATTCAGTTTTTTTTTTTAAATTGTTGTATGGCCATATTATACTCACGTTATCAATTTTTTTTTATCTTTCATAGCTGGACAATAATAATTAATAAATTTTTGTTTATCATTTTTAATGTTCTGACTTGTTCTCATGTTGTCTATAGAACACTTCCCTAAATGTTAGTTGATGAGTTTTGGTGTCTTTTCATAGATGAAGGCAATGTTTTTATGATAATTTAATTTGAGTTAGTCACTTAGATAAGGGATACTACTATATATAATTTCTATTAAGTGTTGATACTGATAGGAAGAATTTAAATTACGGTTATGATTTTGTTTTCCATTGCATTTTATTTATAGTGATTGTAGGTAAAATGAAAATGATCATGACCATTGCAATCATTGTAATCATTAAAATTATAATTTTGTTTTGTTCTTACTTTTCTTTATTTTCGTCAAAAAAATTTATAATATACAATTAATTAAAAAAGATGATATAATTAATCAAATAATTAAAAAAAAAACACACACACACACAATACTTCTAACAGAGTAGGAAAAGACAATAACACAAATAATAATCACAACATATTAAATTTAAATTTTTTAATTATAAATGAAATTAAGATGTTGATAATGATTTATTTTTATCTTTAATTATGTTATTATTTTTGAAATTTATTTTTATTAACACGAAGTCTAAAAATTTGAGTGAAATAATTTTTCTTTTATATATAAAAATATATAATAAAAACTAAATTAATGAAATAAATTAAAATGATTTATATATATTTATTCATTTATTTACGTCCCTCTTTTGAATATCTGCGAAACATAGGTACGAGCCTCTGTTAACACTAACAATGGAGGAAGCCGAAGCTGAAGCAGAAGAAATTTTAAAACAAGAGGAATGAGGAGGGAAAAGAGAGAATAATCCGATGGAGAAAAGCAGAAAAGAGAAGAGGAAAGAAATAAAGAAGATGAAGAGAAAGCAGTTGAGGAAGGAGGCAGTGGAGAAGGAGTGGGAGGCGGAAGAGGACAGGCTTAACGGCCACGAGGAGCAAAGGAGGATTGAGAGAGAGGAGGAGGAGGAGGAGGAGGAGGAGCGAAAGAGGAGAGAGTTAGCGTTGAAGGAGTTCGAAGAGAGGGAGAGAGCGTGGATTCACGCTATGGAGATAAAGAGGAAAGCCCTAGAAGATGAGGAAGAAGTGGAGAAGAAAAGGAATCATCTAAAGGAGGATGCCAACAGAGAACAGGTTTCTTTATTCTTCTTCTTCTTTTTAGTTTTATTATTTTTTATTAGATTTTGGTGTTGTTTGGTTTCTTCGAGAGAAAAGAGGAATGAAAGCAAAAAAAAGGAAACTTTTTAATTTTCAGTTAGACAAGGTTCTTTTTTGGTTTTGGTTTTTGTGAGTAATTGCTATTGCTGGTTTGTTTGTTTGGCTGTGTTTTATAGCTAAAAGAAGACTATGTGAAAAGAAGGAGTGAATATATGTATATATGTATTTATCATCCTTTCGGTGGGAGTTAATTTTCTATGCTTTGCTGCTTAGTTAATTATAATTACCTTCTTATAGTTACCGATTAATCGCAGTGAATTCTTTTTATTTCTTCAGAAATCTGGAACTGAAGGAATTTGGACGTGTTTATGTTTGTTCTTTTATAAATGGCTTGACTTACATTATTGTATGATGGCCAGGAAGAGATGGGTGATGATTGGGAATATGTAGAAGAAGGGCCAGCTGAAATTATCTGGCAAGGAAACGAGATCTTTGTCAGGAAGAAGAAAGTTATGGTTCCAAAAGGAGAAGCAAATGAAAAGAGTAAAGAAGAGGTAAAGCTATGAAAATCACCCATGATTTGGTTGTTTTATGCTCTGTTTACTCTTCTGGTTCTGGCAACAAATTTGGATGTTAAAGCTTTTTTTTTTTTTTTCCTACAGGATGCTGATAGGCCTACATCAAATCCTCTTCCTCCACAATCTGAGGCTTTTGCTGACTACCTCAATGCATCGTTGGCACAATAGGTCTTAGAGAGTGTTGCTAAAGAAGTACCTAACTTTGGAACAGAACAGGTCCGCCATTAATCTCTCTTGTATGCTAAATATAGTTGTCTTCATGTGAACTTTATCCTCATGCGGGTTGCTACAACACTTTATGTTCTCTGGATACACGCACTCTCTCTCTTATTTGGGGGGTGGTTCTTTTGTTAGTCAGGTATCATCATTCTAACCTCATGGTTGTAATTTTTAAAAGGATAAAGCTCACTGTCCTTTCCACTTGAAGACTGGAGCATGTCGTTTTGGTCAGTGTTGCAGTAGAGTTCATTTTTATCCTGATAAATCATGCACACTGCTGATCAAGAACATGTACAATGGTCCTGGCCTTGCGTGGGAGCAAGATGAGGGACTTGAGGTCTGAAAACGCTGCCTTCATGTGATCCTTGTGACTTGTGTCCTGATAATAATTCTGTCATTGGGAAACTACTTGCCATACTGTGCAATCAATTTATATATTTGTTCTTTGCCCAATGAAGCCTGAATTATTTGCAATACTTTCACAGCTGCAAAGATCTGAAGTTACATAAAAGGGCCTTCAAATTTTCCTTTTAAAATCAAGTATTGTCTTAATATATCATGCCATGTGTTAATGTTTTGAATTCATATAATCAAATTATTTTAGGTTTTTGTCTTTTCCATGCTTAAAATTGTATTACTGATGTGTCATAGTTTGAAACTGCATTTTTATTCAGATTTACTTTTAATTGCTATTTAGTTTCTTTAACTTAAATCAGAGATGCATGGAGTCACTTCAGTGGAGGTTCTTGGTTTTGGCATTGGTTGGTTGGTTGGTTGGAGTTAGAGCGATTAGCTAACCTGTACCTGTATCCTACTTGCTGTATATGAGAGAGAATATCTTGTACGTTTATCCTTTAATTTTAATCTGTTTGCCATACTACACTGCAACATTTTTACTTTTTTCCCATTTTTCATTTATCCCCTTTCTTGTTTCCTCTTGTCCTCTTTTGCCTTCTATCTACTATTAGAACAATCATTGTATCCATAATTTGAGCTCATGCTCTATTAGTCATCAAGTAAAGACATAGTATCTTTAATGACATTTCATCTATTGGCTATTCTTGTAGTGATCCATAAATATTATATAATTTAAGTTATTATTAGGAATAAATTTTCATGGTTACACAAATGCAATCGTTTGTTCCACTTATGGTTATTGCTCCTTGAAAACTAGTTTCAATTGGCAATGTCCTATGTAATTCATAGATGGTTTTTAGCAGCGAACATCACTTTCTCAAGTCTAAGAATGCATGGAACACCAGATTGTGTATAAGTGCAATCGACCTTCTCTTACATAAGATCTTTTTAATGAAGAGGAGAAAAATACTTAGTTTTAGTGTATGGAAGTAGTTTCTACCACCAAGTATTTGATGAAGTTCTTAAAATTTCTTTCTCTAATAATTGGTGGAAGGGGAATTTGACCTTGATACCACATTTTGTAGTTAGGGTGTAACTACTATCATATTATTGCCTTGGCCACAACTATTGTCGTTTCCAGATTGTTTTAGTATGGATCACAAGGAGAAGAAAAATTGTGATCATATTGCTCCTACTTGGTATATTCAAAGTGCCTTAGTTTGGCGTTCAAAAACATAGCCTCATTTATATAAATGTTAGGCTTCATAATTTGCTATTTTCTAGTAGTCTGGTGGATTCTGCAGTTGCTGATCATGCCGTAGACTTCATATATCTGTTTTGCAGTTGCTAATTTATCTTATGCCCCTCTGGTGATATATTATATGGCTTTTGTCATCAAGACAACATTAGTTGTTCCTGTCTTAACACCAATGCTTGTATTGGTGCATAATTAACTACCTTTGTGTACAAATAAAGTTCTACTGTCCTCAAGGGGAATTTGAGATTGCAACTGGAGCTATTAGGTTCAGATATTGGGGAGCAGGGGGAGGTTTGGTTTATGAGAGGGGGTGTTCCATATATACAAATAAATAATAAAGATAAAAAGAACAAAGGAAAATCAATACAATACTAGTTGGCCCTAGCTGTTTATATATATATATATATATTTTGTTTAATGAGCCTATCATTTGTCTTTTCTTTTTTGTCTGCATTGCTTTTCCTTGAAATAGGGATCATATTTATCAACTAGATTCATATCTCATGCTAAGTGTAGCTTTGTTTCAAAAACTTTTGAAACTTAAATGTTGTAAGAAAATCTAGCGGAACAATGCATGTTTAAGCATGCAATAATTGGCACAAAGAATTAGTTTTACATCTTTATCATATGAATTGGAAAAACTAATTCAAACACGGGAAAAATAGTAATGTAGTTATTTGGAATGAATTTGGTTTAAAAGATTAGTAATATTACATTTTTCAGTATATATTTGGATGGGGTTTTTGCTCACAGACTAAAGTTTTACTCTCTAATTAAATTTTGATATAGATAACTCATCTATCTGTATGTTGCGCATGCTCAATGCAGTTTGTGTGCCTCCTGACAACTAATTTATGCGTTATAACAGATAAATGTGTTTTCTATATGTTGCCACACACACACATACACTCATAGATATAAAATTTTCACGCATATAGAAGGATTATATAGAGCTAGATTGACTATTCCTTATTGACAGATTGAGCATAGTTATGTTATTGTATTATTCCATTTATTTATCTTTTTAAAATCTAATTAGTCTCAATGTGGCCATCCCTTAAGAATGACTTGTAAATGAATGCAGAATATTGTTAAATTTGATTTCTGTAGATATATGATTCATATGTTTTCTATCTTCTTTTGATCTTATTACTTGAAGATATCACTCTCTGCTAAAATCTCTTGGTTGATTTGTTGTCTTTATTTTTCAGTATACAGATGAAGAGATTGAACGGTGTTACGAAGAATTTTATGAGGATGTGCGCACTGAGTTCTTAAAATTTGGGGCAATTGTAAATTTCAAGGTTGCAATGCCCAGCTAATGCTGTTAATGACTTACTTTCGAACTGACATATAAAATGAAGTATTCTGCAGCTTGTTTTTCCTTTTTGAACGTTTTGTTATTGGGTATTTTTCCAGGGATTTTGTTTAAAAAGAACAGTCAAAGTGTAACTAAAGCTGATAAATGTTTTTCCTTTCTTTTCCTAATTGAAATTAATGACCTTTAGTTAGTTGTCAAGATGATCAAAGTTTTGTATGCTTGTTAGTTCTTCTCTTCTCTATGTTTGGGCCTGGAGTTTCTTTTACTTTCTATTTACTCTTCTTTCTTTTTAGGTTACCAATTGTGAGTCTTTGTCAGGTTTGTAGAAACGGTTCATTCCACTTGAGGGGAAATGTGTACGTGCATTATAAGTGGTTGGAATCAGCTGTCATTGCTTATCACTCAATCAATGGGCGATACTTTGCTGGCAAACAGGTAGTTCATTCCCTCTAGATTTAATTAAGTGCCATTACCACTAGGATTTACCAAAGAAAACTGAAATTTTAGTTCATTTTCAGGTGTTTTGTTAATAAAAAATTGAATGTATGAACAGAAGTAATTTAGATACCACTTTTGGTTACTTTTGCCTTATGGCTTTCACTTCTAGAAGCAAAAAGGAAAAATGCTTTTAGATACAAAAGCAAACATTGTATCTGAAGAATTAAAATTTATAAAAGCAGTTTTTTGGAAAACAAATTTGTGTTTTTACTGATATATAGAATAATATGTGGGATTTGGTGTTGATTTTTAATTTGTTGTGATTATCTATTCTACCCTTGCTTTGGCTTTATAGTATTTTCTTAGAAAGCAAATAGCAAAAAGCAAGTAGTAAAACCAATAACCAAACAAAGCCTTAGCACCGGTACTAATTATATGCTTATTTTCTGTTTTATAAAATTTAAAACTTACTGTTTTTAAGTCCAAATAGGTTGGCCTAAAAAATACCAACTTAAACGCCCAAAACAGTTCAAAAGCTGAACCATAGGCTCAATTCGACCTTTGAAAATATTTGATTTAGTTTTAAGTTTTATATCTAAAGTAACATGTCAGTTAGATTCATTTTTTTTTTTTTTGAAAACTAAAACTGAACTAAATACACTCTATTTGCCACTAAAAATATGAACTTTTAACCTTAATTCTTTGCAAAATAGGGTTGTGTGTTCTGTAGTCTTTTGGCTGCTTGCGGAGCTATAATCCTCTCCATGTCTCATCTTCTTATTTTTGAATATGACAAAATGTCTGTATGTCTGCATGAGTTGTTGCCTGTTGTTTTGATGTGAGTATAGGTATATCGGACAAGCGCACCTCCTAGTCTTAAGTCTAACCTAGCAACCTGGGCTAATAAGCTTAAAATACATGTAGGTCAAATTTGTTTTGACCTCTAGAATTGGTGATAATGGCTTGTTTGACTTTCAAATTTAGCTGAGATATAAATTGTTTACTCTGATACATCCTGTATTCTTATATTGCTTGCATTTTTTTTTTCTACTTCATGTTATTAGTTCATAAACAAGAGCAGGTCCTTAATTGAGAAATAGTGAACCACTGCTTGTAGAGACTTCTATCTCAAGAAAATATCAAAATCAATTATATTTGGATTGGACATATAGATATAGATAAGATAGATGCAGAATTATTGCCAAAGGAGCAACTAGGCTGGAAATTTGTGGGCACCTTTTTCTACCAAGCAAGAAAATAGGTGTTAGGAGAGGCAGAAATCTGTTACTCAAATTATGTATAAGTTGGATAATCTATTAGAGATAGATTATTAGAGATAGATTAGTGTTACTGCAATTTTTCTTTTTCTATAATGGACACTGATGGTAAAATGAAAAAGGTGAAATGACTTTCTCTTTAAGTAGTGGTTACTACATTTATGGCTCTCGTTTTTAATTCATGAATCAATTTTGAATGGAAGTTTTATTTTGGGTAAAATATAATATAGGCCCTTATTTCGATGGAAAGGCCACATAGATTAACTCTGTTAACCTTTTTTGCTAGTTGAGAAAGAAGTTGTCATGTGGCATAGATGGCATGGAATAAATTTTGCATTTGAGCGTTTGTGAAAAAAGCAAAAGAAAAAAGAAATTTCTTGTATTTATTTGGCACATTTCTATTAATGTCATGTGATAATTTATTCCATGTCATCACTGCCACATAACAATTTTATGTCAATTGGCAAAAAGGTTTAGGGGTGTTAATCGACGTGACATTTCCATCCAAATAAGGCTTAATTGTATATATATATATATATATATATATATATATATTAGTTAAGGGGTTCAATATATTAGAATAAAAGGATAGGGGCTATAGGAGCTTAGATGATAAATTTAATTAAGTACAAGGGCTTTTTTTTTTTTTTTTTTTAAATTTCCATTTTTGGTTGACTTACTTTAATAGTGGCATTTGATAGATGTTTGTTCTATTAGAAAATTTTTGTTGCATTTATTTTGCATACTTATTCTCTTGCATACATGATATGGAACACGGAACAAACAATTTTTTACAAAGATCATAACCAAGTATTATTTTTCTATCAACCTCCAAATTTTAGATCACCATACATGCCATTTTCTTTGAAGATTCAACTAGAATTCTCTCAGTTTGCTTAAGATCTAAATGAATGGACTTCTATGAGTTACTCTCAAATAGTTTTTTCAACAAAGGAATCGCTAAAAAAAACAAAACTCTCTTATCCGGAGATTAAAAACTTTTATAACTTTAGATTTGAACCACGAGTTTATAATTTGCTAAACAATATTTGAAAATCTCATCTTTTAGAAAATAAATCTAGCTTTCGAAAAAAGATGACCAAATTAGCTAAATTTTTAGTCAAACAGGTTGATGAAATTCAAAAGTTTAAAGAAATAGTTTTTCAAAGCTTTTTTTCCACTAATCTGTTAAAACAACAAGATAATGATTTCTTTGTTTTAGAAGAAAATCAGTATAGTGTCCAAGAAATAAATAATTTTTTGAATTTATGTGAATATTTTGAAAATTATAATTTTCTTCAGCTAAACAAGCTCAAGAGAATTTTTTTTGTTCAAAAATGTTACAGTCTTCTTAACAAAGGAACTGTTTCAACAAATAAATTCTTCTATTACTCAGACAACAGAAAAATTGTTGATTGAAAAATTTTCAGAACATTATTTTTCTACTTATATTTTTATTACAGAAATTGGTAATTTTATTCCAAAAATTAAATTTCGCCTTAACCATGAATCCTTTGATATAACCAGTATCGAATTAGGAATAGTTGATCAAATTTTGGTCCAAAACTTTTCTTTTGACCTTACAAAAAATTTTTCAACCTTTATTAAGCATCAATTTTACCAAATCGTAAAATGTGATAAACATTTTTACTATATATATTTCACCATAATTAGCCTTTTTGAAGTTTTTCAACGAAAACGATTTTTTCAACCTTATCAAATATGAAAAATTGAACGGGGAATTGCAGGAGCTTTTTTTGACCTTCCTATAGATGCTAAAAATCATTTTGATGATTTAAACAAAATTATATTTAAATATACCAACCCTTCTTAATACCAATTTCACATATGAATCTCTATGATGGAAAAAACAAAACACTTGTTCTATCTAGCTACCACTACAAAGTTTTCCAAAATATCTACAAAAATTGATGGACGAAAAATAATAGTAAGATACTATTATTCTTGCCATGATGACTTACAAATAGAAAGTGAACCAGAGGCAATCTAACTTTTGGAAAGACTTTTCAAAATGGAAGAGATTGATCATCCTACCGATAGATTATACCAATATCAAAAAGGATGACAAATTTAGAATAATTTCATAACAGTTTTATCACGTTCACACCTACCCTGGATGAAGATGGTGTTGAATTTCAAAATCTGGATAATGCAATGGAAGGATAAATCTAACTCAGAATATCTTGTAAAAATTCTAAGCAAGAATTAGCTGATCCAAGCTACTGACACAAAAAGATAAAGATGTTTAAACCCAAAGACCAGCTGTACTGTAGCAGTTACTATTCTCGACAAAAGTCCTGTAGCAATCATTGTAATAGAAAGAAGACAGAGACCTGTCATCGAAACCATTGTAGCAAGTCATTGTAGTAGTACTGTAGATAAAATTTTACTGTATATTGTAGCGATAATTGTATATAGTTACTGTTCATATTTTTGTTTATTTAAGCTTTCATTGTAATCAGCTAGGGGGATGAGGCCTTTCAATTATTTCTTTTTACTTCTTCTTTCTCTATCTTCTCTTTTGCTATCTTCATCTTCTCTCTTGTTTACTATCCTTCACTTAATGTAAAATAACATAAATTATATATTTCTTTCCTTTTTAAAACTTTTATACATAGATCATTTTCGCATTTTTTTTGTAAATGGTATCAAGCTCTAAGTTTGTAAAAAGGTTTGTAATATTTTTTAAGTTCAGCTTATATATCTATCTTGTAATTTTATTTTTATCTAAGCAGATTTTTTGCTTTAAAGACACATTTTTAATGTTTTTCACTGACATCTGTTTCTAATATTAGTAGATCTCTCCATTTAGGTAGATAAACTTTAGAAATATTAGTTAGTTCTGATTCTATTTGTTTAATAATATAAGAGTCTGTTGTTGTCCAGACAAAATCATTATCTTTGCGTAATTTACGCAAAAAAAGACTTTTTTTTTAAAAAGATTTTTAAAAAACTATCTGTCATAATTTAATATATTTAGAAATTGTTGAAGTTGTTTAATATTATCTAGTTCTTTTGAAAATTTCTTGATCTTCGAGATGATATGATCTTGTAATATTAATTCATTAACAGATAGATTAAGACTAAGAAATTTAATTTTTGTTTTTTCAAGTTTAACCTTTTTAGAACTTAAAATAATATCATATAAAATAAAATTTTGAGCAATAATATTCAGGTGTTTTTTATGCTCATCTAATGTAGAAGAAAAAACAAGTATATCATCAATATACACAGTAAAATTGTTTATGTTTGCTGAAAATAATATCCATCCAATGTTGAAAAATTTATAGTGCATTGCATAGATCAAAATGCATAACAGTCCATTGGTAATGGCTTGTTGGTGCACTAAAAGCAGTTAAAAGTTTAGATTCAGGTTTAAGCATAATTTGTCAAAAATTAGACTTACAGTCAAATTTTAAAAAATATTTAGCATTTTTTGTTAAATTTATCGAGACATCTTTTCGAGGAATAAAATAGCCATCAAAGATAAGATTTTGATTTAATCTCTTATAATTGATAACCATCAGTATCAAATTAGGAATAGTTGGTCAAATCCTGGTCCAAAACTTTTCTTTGAAACTTATCAAAAATATTTGAACTTTTATTAAGTATCAATTTTATTAAACCGTAAAATATGCTAAACATTTCTACTATATACATTTCACCATAACTAACCTTCTTAGAGTTTTTCAACGAGAAATATTTTTTCAACCTTATCAAATATGAGAAATTGAACGGGTAATTTCAGGAGCCTTTCTTGATCCTCATACAGAAGCTCAAAATCATTCTGATGATTTAAACAAAATCATAATCTTCGAGAAGATATGATCCTTTAATGTTAATCCATTAGCAGATAGATTAAGATCGATAAATTCAATTTTTATTTTTTCAAGTTTAACCTTTTTTAGACTTAAAATAATATCATGTAAAATAAATTATTGAGCAATAATATTAAGGTGTTTTTTGTGCTCATCTAATGTAGAAAAAAAAAATATATATCATTAATATATACACAGCAAAATTATTTATGTTTGTTGAAAATAGTATCCATCCAACGCTAAAAAATTTGTGGTGCATTGCATAGACCAAAAGGTATAACAGTCCATTGGTAATGGTCTGTTGGTGCACTAAAAGCAGTTAAAGGTTTAGAATCAGGTTTAAGCATAATCTGTCAAAAACCAGACTTATAGTTAAATTTTAAAAAATATTTAGCATTTTTTGCTAAATTTATCAAGACATCTTTTCGAGGAATAAAATAGCAATCAATGATAAGATTTTGATTTAATCTTTTATAATTGATAATCATGCAGGGTTTACCTTGTTTTATCTCTGAATGATTTCTTACCATGAATGTTGAGCTTGAATATAGACTGGTAGTTGGTTATATCAGACCTTTTTCTAGTAATTATGAGATTTGTATCTCAAATTCGTTTATATCCTGTTTGGTATAGATCATGGGCTTTACTCGTATTATCTCTTTTGGATTGTGAAGAGTGAGTTCACAGTATCTTGGACTTCTTTGCCAAAGCTTTAATGATTGTTCATTAAAGTTTTCCTGCAAAATCTTATAAAACCAATGTTTTTCATTGGTTGCTTTTATAGCATTTGTTAGTTTTTTTGGTTAAAAGTTTTTGTCACAAATATGCTTATGTTCTTGTAATAAAGGAATTTTAATTGATGTTTTATCAATTGTAAGAGTGACATGAATATTTGATATAGAAAATGGAACATAAGTTCGTTAAAAAATAATAATATATCTCCATGCATGTTAGGAAAACATAATATTTTTAGTATTATGAATCTAACATTGTTGAGATAAACAGGAATATTTTTCACTTTATAATCAACAATAGTTTCCTTAGCATCAATACATATTATGATGATAGGATGCTTCATTGGTTGCCATTTATTTATGGGTAAAGCATTGTTGCGACAGCTTGAAATTGTTACTCCAGTGTCGAGAAGTATATGTAGATTATACAGTTTTATAGTGTTGAAATCGAAAGTCACATTTCACAAAAGTATAATATCTATCTTTGTTAGAAAATAATATTGTGTCAGGTGCAGATAATCTAAAATTATTTATAAAATGTCGCATTTTTATCTTTTCTTGTCTAGGTGTTTTAGATGAAGAAGTATGTGAGTTTAAAATAGAATTAACAAAATGATAATGGAATTGATTATCACTTGTACTTTGTTGAGATGGATTATCACCTGCAAAAATATGAATGTGATTATTACCTGTATGGCTTATACTATTTACGTTTTGAAGATTTATTGCACTGTTTGCACTATAAAATTTTGAAAAAAAACTTTTGTGAGGAGTATAAAAAGGTTGATTGCTAGTTATACTCTCAATTTCATCATTTTTTTTATAATAAAAAACATTTGTTAGGGGTAGAACTAGATTTGGATTAAAATTGGTTGAAGCATTTGGATTTTTAAAATAAAGATTTTTTTCTGATGAGAAAAATTTTAAACTTGGTACTTTCTGTTTTTCAGAAGTATTATTTGAAATATCTTCGAGACACAATCTTTGTGGGATAAATAAGTTTTCGAGTTTGATCAATTTTGATTTGATTTTAGAATCAAAATTATTTGGTTCAAAAAGTTCAATAATGTTAGAGTCTATCGGTTTGATAGAAGTATTTGTAGTATTTATAAACTCAGAAATTACAAACCAATTGATTGAAAGATCATGTGATTTTTCTTCAATATCAGATTTTGTTATCTTGATACGAAGATATAAATATTTTTCAATGTTTTCATCAAAAATTAAAAAAAAATTTTACATTGATTTTTATTCTATTTAATGATTCAAGAAAGGGTCAATCTTTTTTTTTATTATTAATATTTACCTTTCTCTTTACCTTAAAATTAAAAGTTAATTAAAATTTCCTTCTCCTTCCATTTTGCCTATATATATTCACTATATTATGACTTTATGAGACATTTTAATTGATTGAAAGCTCATGAAACTTTGGCTGGCATTAAGCATTTGATCATCATTTGTTTGTGGCCTAAAAATGGGCTCTTGTTCTCATTTTTTAGTAAGGATAAGTATACTAATCCAAGCTTTGCAATAACTTCAACATCTAACCAAAGAATAGTAATATACATGAGTTGAGTGCCACACCAAAAGCTTCTTTATTGTCGGTTTTTTTATACCAATTAAAAGCCTAATAATTTTTTTAAATTAATTAAAATATTATTTATAGCAATATTTATTTTTATTAAATGTAATAGTTGACCATCGATGTTTTAAATTTTAATGCATTAAAAAATAAATTAATATAATAGCCTTAAGTTAGCAAAATATTTAATTCAATATAAAAGAAAAGAGAAGTATAATTCTTGTGATTATATCGTATTTATTTTATATAAAAAAATTATTGTGTTATAAGTTGTGTTCGTGCATATAATATGAAATAATTTTTAAATTTTTTTTTAAAACTTTAAATTATATTATTTTTAAAATTTTAAATTATTTTTATATTATATTATCAGTATTTAAAATTATTTTAATAATATAATTTAATGTAAAAAAAAAGAACAATAATTGAACATACTGTTACACTAGTATTAAATTAAATTTCTAGTATATTAAATAGACAATTGACATGGGTGTCTCTTTTCAGTAACCATTAGGCAAACAGACAGGAGCCAACTGGCTGCAGAATTTTTTGGCCTGGTGCCATGTTCTCCATTTCCACATATGTTGCTTTCCAGTTTAAAGGGATAGTCTCCTTGGCCCCAGTTGATTTTTCTTTTTTCTTTCTCTTTTTCTTTTCCATTTTCCTTTCCTGAATTTTACCAAGTATAAATAAATATAGTTATAGTACTGGTTATTAAATGTCCATGTCAATTGTCTTGTCAAAATAAAAAAGAAAAATTAATTTCTCCGGGTGCTTTGCAACTCATAAATTTTTTAGAATAGAATGGTTTCAAAATATGATACAAAAATGTTTGAAACGTAAAAAAATGAATCTCAAAAGCCAACGTTTCCTTGTTTGTCTGCTCTCCAGTCACGTTAACTAATTACCAAAAAAACAGCATTTCTATTTTGTTTCTTTATATACTTAGATTCTTCCTTTGCTTTCCTCTCCTTTTCTTCTCAAACTTCGCTACCGTCTTTGAATTGAAGTCATTTGTATTGGCGGTGAAAGAGATGCTTTCAATGGCAAACAAGAAATCTATTGGTGGCGGTGAAAGCAGTGTGAATCCAAAGGAATGGGAAGTTAGGCCAGGAGGAATGTTGGTTCAAAAGCGGGATTCAAGTTCCATTCAAACTTCTTTTTCAATTCCCACCATTAGAGTCAGAGTAAAATATGGCTCAACTTATCATGATATTTGTATCAGTTCTCAAGCAAGCTTTGGTAATTGTAGTTCTTTTTTATTTCCAACTGACTTGCAGCATTCAGGAAATGATTTTTTTTTTTTTTTTTGGTTTGCACTTTGCAGGGGACTTAAAGAAAATGCTGGCAGATCATACTGGATTGCATCCCCTGGATCAGAAGCTGACATACAAAAACAAGGAGAGAGATTCAAAGGCATATTTAGATGTTGCAGGAGTGAAAGATGGATCCAAAATTTTGTTAGTTGAAGACATTGCAAGCAAAGAGAGACGTTGTCTTGAGATGCTAAAAAATGCTAAGATGGAAAAGTCTTCCAAATCCTTATCACAAATAGGCTTGGAAGTTGAAAAATTTGCTGACCAGGTAAATTTCTCTCTAAAACATCATATGGTTAAGGAGGCCTTAACCTCGGAATAAGGGTTTCAGGTGCTAGGATTTAAATTCCAAATAGGTTAAATTTAAGGGTTGTTGCATAAACCAATTAAGCTAATCTCGGATTCTATAGGTTCAGATTTTGTTAATGAACAATATTGTTTCATTGCAACTGGTTAGGTTAAAGCCTTGGAGGCAACAGTTTCTAGAGGCCATGAAGTTCAGCAGATGGATGTGGATAATTTGACTGGATTCTTGATGACAAGTTTAGTTAGATTGGATGAACTGGCTGTCAAGGGAGATTTGAAATTGCAAAAGAAAATACTGGTATTTTGGCATTTGTGATTAGCTCATTACCTTTGAAGTTCATTAATTTCAGTTCCATTAATCTTTTTTTCTATTTCAAAAATCTTTCTTGAAGGAAAAGAAAGTGCAAAAGCACATTGAAACTCTTGATGCCATGAAGTTGCAGAACAAAACGCCAAGAAGCAATGGAGACAAAATCCAAGTGAAGCAACATGAGCATTCAATGGAGAAAGGGCCTATAGCAACACAAAAGGAGCAAATGCAGGAGAAGCAGAAGAGTTTGACAGATCAAATGCCGACCATGCGGCAAAAACAAAGGCAATCTGAGCCAGTTGTCTTCACAACAAAATGGGAAACTTTTGACTAATAAGTCTTTGAACTAATTCAGATTTCTTCTGCATCCCCCATTGGTGGCAGCAAAATTCCAATTTCAATGCTGAGATGAAATGGGGATTCGTTGGATAAATTCATACAATGGAGACTATACATATAGCTAGAATCAAAGCTAGAACCGCTTCACAATGTTGGTTTAATTGCATCTTCCATTTTCTTGTCCCTGTGGGGGAATTGATTCATTGCAAATTGTATATAGAAAAATGGGAAGAGACAGTTGGTTTTTAGGTTGTTTTATCAATATGTTATTGAGATTTTAGATATCAAGGTGTAGTTACAACTTTAGGGGGAGTAGTGGATGGAGATTAAAGGCTTTGTTAAAGTAGCTGTTAAATGTTTTCTCTCCCTTTTGGGAGGATTGGGACCACAAAGGCAATTGATCCATCTTTATGTTCATTAGTAATTAATTATGAAATGAGTGATCTTTTCTGGCACGGGACCATCAGGCCTATCAATTCAATCTTTTTAATTATGTTTAGGTAGTTTGTTCTACATGCATCATATGATCAACGAACAAGTTTATTACTTGGGTCACCAAGAACCTTTGTTTCTTGTGAGGCTTCAAGTACACTAGGTAATTTTAAACATTATATTATAATACAATATAAAAATAATATGAAAGTACATATAAAAATAATATGATTTAAAATTTTAATAAAAATTACATGAGTTTAGAAAAATAAAAAATATATTTTGTGTTTGGTGTGCTGACATAGATAATTTTTTGTGTTTTACATTTGTTTAATATAATATGAGTACTATACAAATATTTAATATAACATGAATACTATACAAATATATGAATCGATAGATAGGAAAACAGAGAAATACTAGGAAGAGCAGACCATAAGGAAACTATAAGTACTAAACGTACCAGAATCATTGAAAGTTAGGTTTGACTTTGGAGGGCAAGGCATGGTGATTTGTGGGCACAATGATTTGGAAGTTAACATGTTCTCCTAACACTTAAATATAACTTAAAAAAAAGTCTTATTTATGCACAATTGCACTTAAAAATGAAATTGTAGTTGAGCTTTGACAGATTCTGCATAACTCATATTGGCCAGACTTGTATTTGGTAAGGCAATTCTGCATCTAAACACAAAGAAGAAAACAGATAGGTTGCCAACAGTAACGTAGTATGTTGGCAAAGTGTTGAACTCTTAAATTCTAGTTACATATATAAAGAAAAAAGAAAGTAGATTAGATGTCTTGATTGCTAGTGGCCAGACAAGAAATCCTTGTAAGATTATGAAGTTGCATGTCATTCTGTGTCAAGTATCAAATATGGAGATCCTTAACCTCAAAAATGTCACAATGCACATTTTAGGTTCTCATAAAAGAGGCAAAAGGTGTGATCTTTTGGACATTGCTTTTCATTGGAGCAAGCAAATTGAGGGTAGATAATAGAATGGAGAAGCAAACCCGTATACGTTTTTTTTTTTTTTTTTTTGTTAATTTTAAATCGTATATTTTTTATATCATGTCTAAAATTCTCATATAATAATTAAGATGAACCAATAAGGAATCGAATGAGTTCTGCATATATTAGCTTTGGGGTAGATGTCTGCCCTAAAGATTTAAGTTCTCAAGAAAAAAATGTCAGATGCTTCTTATCTTCAACACAAATAGTTCACCGGGAAGGTGGACTGTCACACTCAAGTAAATTTAGCTACATCTTCCACTTGCAGTGCTGCTTTGAATTTTTGATACTGACAAGCTACCTCTGCTTTTTCACACGTAGAAATTAAAATTAAAATACACAATTATAAATTCGGTAATTAATTCGGATGGTTCGTACAATTACTTTTAAAATGAAGCATTCAACAAGTTTAAAACACCGAAATGTGCTAAGAAAAAAATTTTACAGAGAGGGAATGCAGGTCAATATGGTGAACTTATAAAAAAAGGAATGAAGGAAATATGATTGTAAATGGACTAAGTTTTGGCCCCAAAAAAATGTTTGCAGGGTAATGTTTTTCTCAACCGAATGGAGCTTTTTGAGAGTGGATATTTTGATTAGTTTCCTGCTGAAAGGTTTGGTCAGTGATGAGCTTGTATTGCCATCAAGCAGCCGAATAACAGGAGTGGGACAAGTAACACATTAATGGACGAAAAGAGATGCTCAAATTTTGCACAACTAGGCAACTTTTATTTATTTATTTTTTTTTTTTTGAATTTAGTGGTAAGGGATTTTTAGGTCTTGTCTAGTATATTCCCTTTCTGAGTTTATCCAAGTAAGCTTATTTATATGGATCTTAATAAATTTATGTGAAATTAACCTCTCAATGGATTCAAATTCAAGTAACAAAGAAAAGAAGACATTTTTTTTTTGTCATTTAAGCCAAATATCCGTTTGTCATCTAAGCAAATTATAAGTACTTTTTCTAGTGAATTTTTGTTATTATTATCATGAAAGACAATTTAGGAAAGCCAGAGAACATAAGGAATTACATTTCCAAATGAACATAAATTTGATTGAGATATATATCATTTCTCTGCAACAAAAAAGTATAAAAGCATTGGAACACAAGGTTCTCAAAAACCTTAGATGCATGCAATTTTTGGTGATTAGCTTTGGAGTAAAGACACGAGAATGGGGCCACTGTTTTTTCCTTTTCTCCCTCTCATTCCCTTTCCTTGTTGGCAATTTCAGTTGATCACTTGTGGGTTCGCCTCCGCTTGACAGGACAGAAATTCATTTCCATAGTTTTCTATAGCATTAGGAATCAAACATTTCGGACCAACAAAAATTTTACACAACCTTTAACTTATCAGGAAGGTGAAATGTCAGTCTCCATAGCATTTGTTCTAGCTTTTCCATGTTTGGATGTCCAAAATTTAAACTGAAAGTGACATTTTATCCCATGAGATGAGATATGGCATAAAATTTGTGAGGATGTTGCAGTTGCACTAGTCCATTTCTGATAGAACCATGAAAATAAGTGGAGTTCACAATAATGTTATGGGTTAAGACTCAAGCTCTAACTTGTGCGGCTCTTGAACTTTTGTCTTGATTTCATCTTATCGTTAGTTCATGTCTATGTGATGCAAGATTCATTTGAGCTTGAATTCGTGCTCAGGTCATGACACTATCAACTACAAAATTTTTTAAACTATATTGAACAACTCAATCATATAGGACCTAGAAACCGAAAAAACTTAGAAAAGGCATGCTTATTGACAATTGTTTCTTTTCTTTTTTTTTGTTATTGTTGTTATTGTTGTCCTCGTCGTCGTCGTTGTTGAAGGAAAATTGTTATCTATTGGACCTTAAAAGACATTTTCAACAATGGGTTTTTCGCTTGAACTTTATATGCAAATGTTAACGAGTGTATATAAGCACTTGCTAAAGAGATAGATATAAAAAATTCTTGTAATTTATTAATTAGTTTTTAAATTTTGACAAGAATAAATGTATAAATAAAAAAATAGATCTTAAATTAGCAAAATTTTAATTACCTTTTTAATTTGAAAAAAAAAAAAGAAACTTATTACTTTTTAAACAAAAAATTATGTATCAATCAATTAAGTCAAATGTTCGAATATAAATTTTAACTAATTACAAGTGTTACACATTAATCAGATCCAACTAATATTACATTTATCATCTAATCTTAGTCCTAAAATGCTTTAGTATATTATTATTACATAAAGTTTGGTCAATAGTTAATTCCTACTAATAAAAATTTAAAAACCATTAAAATTTTAAACCATGCTAGCTTAATTAGCTGATTAGCCTAGTTTAGAAAGACACTTCACCTATAATTTTTTTATTATAATTTTATAATTAACAAATCACAATAAAAATTTTTGTGAGAATTTACTACTTAAAAGTATTGGTATTATATAATTTTTTTATGAATTTTACATAATATTAAATTATAATAAATAATTATATTATAATAATTGTAGGTCATATGTATCCGAATTGAGAGTGTATTATTACGGATCCTATTATAACAAAAATTTTCAAGTGAAAATCTGTATGTCCTTTCGCTTCCCAAAATAAAAAATCATGTTACATTATTTAGATATTCTTTATCATTCCAATTTCTCCAGGAAAATCATTTGTGAAAAACAAAGAAGGAAAATATGCATAACAAACCATTTTGGTCTAGGAAAAAAAAAAAAAAGAACTCTTAGGTCATTGGTTTTTCCAACAGCGCAGAGAAGTACCACTCATTCTTGTTTGATCCACGATCAAGCTTCTTTCCAAAATTCCACCTTAGTTTCTTAAACCCAATCCTTCCCAACATGGGAGCATACGTTTGATTGAGCTGCGACCCCTGGCAGAAGAAATGGTCGAGCCAGAAGAGTCCCCCTGGCCTCAATACTCTGTAGATATCATAGAAGGTGAGCTCCAACGTGGCATCAGGGATCCAGTTGCTCAAAACATGCATTGAATGCACAATATCCAGTGTGTTCTCAAAGAACGGAAGCCTCTGCGAAATGCTAACATGTATTGGGATCAGCCCCCTGGATGCAATAAAACTATTGAAGGGGCCATCAAGATTCATTGAACTAGTGATGATGGTGATGTTTCGCTCTCTCATCCTCGCAGCAAAAGTGCCACTCCCACCTCCTATGTCAAGTCCGATTCGGATAGTCCCAGCTGGTTTTGTTTGGAGAACTTGATCGATTCCATAATCTAGTCCTCTATCGTAGAGCCATCTTCTTTTTTCTCTGCCTTGCAAGTCGAAGCAGTCCTTGCAATCGAAGTACCCTGGAAAGTTTTTGCGGTCAATGAGGCACTGGTAGCTTTTGCAAGTGTAAGGATCCCAAATAATGCTGGAATCCGGTGGAATTGCCCAAAGGCTGTCAGGAAATGGTGTTGGCTCCACATAACCAACGGGGAATTTGGGATGGCATCTGCGGCGAGGGAGTGGTTCACACCCTTTGAGAATAAGCTTTTGAGCTAAATCATCATCAACAGGACATTCGCCACCAATGGCATATGTCATGTACTGAGCCAGCTCCTCATGAAACCTCAAGCAGCCTGCTCCAATAGGCGGATATATCTCATCAGATCCCATCCTTGGCGAGTACCCTAATGGGAGTTTGTGAGGCAGAAATGCAAGCTTGAGTTCATCAGACGAAGCGGCAGCAATCCCAAAAACATCATTATTAATAGACTTCACAGCTTGATCAGTTTCTTTCTCGACTGAAGGCTTTCGTTCACGGGTTAGCTCAATAAGGAGGGCCTGCACAAGCAAGTTGGTTGAGTTGATCTTATGGTGCAAATCAGCAATAAGAGAGAAACTGGCAAAGAGTTGGGCCTTGGTAGAGTTGAGCTCATGCAAGAGATGAGATGTCGAGTCGTGATCAAGGACAAGAGGAATCATCAGGCGGTTGTTGCGCGATGACAAGCTGAAAGGACCAGAAAAGATGAAGATAGTGAGAAGGTTGGTAAGTATGAGAAGCATAAGCATTTTGAGCTTGTAGCTGCCGTGAAGCATTACAGTAGGCACATGCTTTCTTGGGTTGTCTTCACGTTCTTCACTTCCCATGCCTCTTCCTGATCTGTAAGTTTGATTTTTGCAGAGTAATGAGATGAGGAAAGCAAGAGAATTGAGGGAAGAACATGATATAAAAGTATAGAATACTTACTAAATGCATGATATCAGGCAGGCAGAATTAGTATCACGTTCTAACGGAACTTCGTTCATTGTAATTCGGCGATAGAGACTCTTAAAACCAAAAAACAATGGTGACTTCTATTATTAGTCTAGTAGATGAGGTCTAGAGGTGCGTTTTAAAACTTTAATACTAATTATACTTTTAATTTAATATCATCTAAATCTAATATGAAGAGCATGAAAATATATATATATATATATATATATATATATATATATACACTTTCTCTTCTTTCTAAGCACATTAAATGAATGATATATTAAAAAATATACTTGACTTAACCGTAAAGAGAAAGTTCTAAAACTATGTGATTCTAAGTTTAAATTTTACTTTATCTGAATTTAATTTAATTTTATATTAAATTTATCTTGCTATATTTTAGTTTAGTGGTTAACTAATTAATTTATTTATTTAATGATATAATATTTAATTATAATTATAACTTGTACTTATAATTTTATATAAAAAAAATTAAAAGATGCAATCTTTTACTTCCTTTGACAAGTGACAAATCATGTAACCGCATCTCAATAATAAATTAGCTAAAATAGCAAAAAGCTTTTAAGTTATTTTATTTTTTTAAAATAAAATTTATATTTTTGTTATATATAAATAAATCCTTATTTTTTTATTTACATTCAAATAAATTTATATTTCAAATAAAAAATGAATTATCACTATTTTTTGGATTAATTAGCATGTTATTGAAATTGACACTTAGAGATTACAAGTTCGAAAGAAATTAGATGCGTAAATTTTTTTCAGTAAAGTATGTAGTAAGGTAGGAGAGATTTAAAAATATTTTAGAAATTTTTTTAAAAAATAAAAAATATATTTAAATACAAATAAAAAGTTAAAACTTATTTTGATTCAAATTAAAAATTAAAGATTTATTTAAACTCAAATTAAAGATTAATAATTAAATGAGTATAAAAAAAAATAAAAATTTAGAGATTTTTTTTGTTATTTTAACGTAACTAAGTTTCTCCTCCATTATTCATAAAAAATCATCTTAGAATGTGTTTGGTTCATGAAAATCTACAAATTTTTTCTTAAAATTTTGACGATGGGTATTTATTTACTACGTTTGATTCAAAATAATTTGATTATAAAAAAAAAGTCAGATTTTTAATGATACATAAAATCTCGAAATCAAAGACTCATTTTTCATTGTGATATTTTAGGATTCCAAAGCAAATATTGCCTATTTCTAAATTTTACTTGAATAAAAAATGTCATATATCCGTTACATTTTTTAAAAGTACGTTTGAAACTCAATTTTAATTTTTTTATAAAAACTTTTACCTTATTTTTAATTTAATTTTAATATATGACCATTACAATGTCTATAGGAAGAAATGACTTAATTAATATCAATTAAAGATGCCTTAATTGATATCAATTAAAAAGAATCAATTTAGAGATTTTTTTTTTCTATAAACGCTTTAATTAATATTAATTAAAACATTTCTTTTTACAAACCTCTTATT
Organism: Durio zibethinus; assembly: GCF_047325235.1. Taxonomy (NCBI): domain Eukaryota; kingdom Viridiplantae; phylum Streptophyta; class Magnoliopsida; order Malvales; family Malvaceae; genus Durio; species Durio zibethinus. The sequence goes on from NC_143187.1 coordinate 17,396,199, forward strand.
TGATATTTTTCAAAATTTTTACAAAAATATCCAATAAAGCATTTCTTTAAACAAACGTATCATTTTACTCATTCAAATAAGATGTTTTTCTTTACAAACATCTTATTTGATAAATGATCTTTCAAAATCTTTACAAAGGTAAATAAAACGTTTTTTTGAACAAATGTCTTATTTAATACTTTTTAAACATATTTATAACAGTAAATAAGATGTTTAGCTCTTCTAAACTGTTATAATTGATTTTATTTTTCTTTTATTACAACAATTATAGCTTGATGTCTAATTAAACACCATAATTGGGTATAATTAATTAAAAAAATTAAAATTTTTCTTTTCTTTTACAACTAAAAGTATCATTTGTCATTTAGATTTTTTTATTAAAATAAAATCAAAAGTTATCTATAGTTTGTTTAGGAAATTATAATAATTATATACGAATTAGTAAATCAAAATTATCCTCAACCAAACAAGTGAATTTAATTATTAGATATCTTGAAAATCAAACAAAACTTCAAATATCACACTTTCCAAATTATCACATGATAGGATTCCCCTACAGGCCATGTTCACCACAATAATCAAAGATAATGACACATTTGCCCCAATTTCATGCTTTGAGCGAGCAGAGACTTACATTTTAGCAGTGTGCAAATAATGTAGCATGGATCCCACTATTTGTACACACCCAAATGCGACACTCGATGCTCACCTCAAGCATGGTGATGTTTTGCTCTCTCCATCTCTCTTCCCAAATTCCAACCATTTAAAAAAATCAGAATACATATATTTTTATATATTGATTTTTCAAGTGATGAGGAAATCAGTAAAACCAATATATCATTGGTAAGCATAATCAAACTGATCTTGATATTCTCCAAAGCATGGAGTAGTCACAAACACTGTCTGTCACCAGAATTCAAGTCTGTATGTAAAAGAAAGGAAAATTAATACCTTTTCAATTTCAAATATGTTTAATAAAGTAAAATCTTGGTGCATACCTGGAAATCAATTTATGTACCGATTGACTATTGAATTTGCTATATTCAAAATTGTATCAGGTGAGTTTAGTTACCAATTCACATACAACAACCTCCTATAGGAAAAGTAAGAAACACTTGGTTGGCCAACAAATAGAGGCAAATTCATTATCAGCATTCTCTTTGGTTGAGAGGCTCATTTGGCAAGTCAATCTGCACAAAATTTCTTTAGAGAATATGTGCTTTAGTCCCCAAATTCATCTTTTGCAGTGGATGACTGAGCTTTAGTTCTATGACCACACAAAAAACTATTAATGATTAATCAAAATGATAGAAACAGCCAAAAAGGAGGTGTCCCCAGAAAATTAAACACTTTAGAAACTGCATTTTGATAAACAGCCACGATAGTGTCTGCAATTACAGAGTCAGTTAAATGCATTGGATCTATCTACTTATTCTTTTCCTTCTTTCACTTTACAGAAATTTTAGAGTCCAAAAACAGGAAACTGATCTGGTTTGTGAAGTACCCAATCATATGAAGGCTTTGGAATAGAATAGAATAGACAAGGCCTTCAAGCACAATCTCATGCTGAGAGATATTTAGGAAATTACCTCATCAACTACTCTGAATCTTCATCTTCATCAGGTGGAGTTCTGTGGAAATGCCCCAAGTATTGGAAACGTGATGTTTGATTTCTATTTGAAATGTGAGATCTCTTCTGCCTCGGGATTGAACCTTTACCAGACAGGGAATCAAACAAGACACCCATATCCATTTCCTTCTGGGCACTTTTATGTTCATCTTGAAAACTACAAAATCATCCAAATCAAACACAGCAAAGAAATCAAGATTAGCACCCTCTCTCTTTCTTTCTTTCTTTCTTTATTTTTTTTTTTCGGTCGGTAAATTCAGAAGGGAGCATATCAGAAATTGCTTAATAATTAAGCAACTGCTTGATAGTGGAGTACTCCTAAATATAAATACATGTAAACTATAGAAAATGAAGAACTCAAGGTGGTGTTACATCAGAAAAAGGACTGATAAAATTGAAGTCAGCCATACCGTTCTTGAATAATTTTAAAGGCTTCCTTGGTTGCATAACATAGCCCTGTCTTTGGATCTCGGTACCTACAACATCAAATGATGAATTCAAACAAATATGGTTGGATGGAACAAGCCAAATTGGTCTCTTTTAAAATGTTAAGTATCACTTAATTAAGATCTCTACCAAATTAAAAGCATGATTTATTAACAACTTATGATGAAATTCCCAGCTCAATAGAAGCATATCTCTAACTTGCGGCTTTCAGTTTTGTATTCCCCAACCTCATGACATTTCTACCATACATTCAGAGGCTATTGAAAACTGATTGATCATGATTGTGAGCATGGCATCTTTAACAAAAGAGTCAAAAGTCAATGTCATACTCAAGAAATAAGAGCTAAGGTGAAAAGCACTTTAATGCTTTAGAAACTTAGAAAAACAAACTAGTGAAAAACACTACAAAAGAAAATTTTTATATGCTTCAAGTACAACTGCTAAGAAATCATCATTTAGTTCCAAATACTGCAAAGATAACGATTTATTCAACATCGAGACTTGAAAATGAAAGATCAAGCAATAACCACTATGAAAATAAGCTCTTACTTTGCAGGCAATCCAGTAACAGCACACATGGCCTTTTCAGGGTCTGGATATCAACAAAATAGAGAAATCAAAAGCATATTCATAGAGAAAATAAATAATGGTGATTAAATGAAAAGACCAGAAACCAAACATACAATATAAAATAATTACCAAATGAACCAGAGAATATTAACTCATCCACATTATGTTGTTAAATTCAGAAATAGTATGCACATACTTGGAGAATCATAAAACAAAAAGTTTTCTTCCAAGTATCCTCAAGGATCATAGCTATAGCAAGAAACCCAATTCAACCAAAGAAGGAAGTAAGTTTGTGTTTTATGACTAAAATAAAGGTACAAACTAATTTTCTTGCATTATCTGCACACCTTGCAGAGCCGCTTCGGATTTTAGTTCACAAAAGCATGATAAATAATTTAACTAAAATCAATTTGGATTTCCACTTTTGCTTTTTCAAGAAAATCTATTAAAGTTCATTTCTATAAGCCAAGAGAGTTAGATAATTTTATTGTCATTTACACAGCAGTTGTCAGCCATTGGAGAAACTTACTGACAAACAAATTCTAATGTTATTAATCTCCAAAGCATGAAACTGGTAACCAAAACCACCTATGATATTTAATGTAAAAGACATTTATTATGAAAATACAAATTCTACACCATCGGTTGTGATATTCCCTACACCTCATTTTCCCCTAGCAGCAACATTAGATTACCTTACATGGTGGAATGGCAACTGAAGACTACAACACAAAAATATTTAATTTTGATCCCCATGCAAAACCCCAATGATCCTAGCTTGAGGCTACAAGCAAAAATAGCTGAACTTGTAGCAGCAGTAAAGGTCTAAACTAATGTCCCTACAACAAAGAAAATTATTACAACTAGTTCCAGATGGGGTATAAATATTTTTTTTCAACTTCAGCAGGTTGTATTATTGAATGCTTGTGCTAAAATAACATCCAGAAGAAATAAATAAGAGAAAAGCCAGAAGAAAATAAAGCCATTGAATGCAAAACAGCGATCTGATTGATAAGAAAGAAAATTTTGAAGAACCTACATTAGCAATCACGTTAACATTGACTCATGACCACCTACAACTTACATGGGAGTGATGTGGTTGAGAGCTCTGAATGAAATGATGATCCTTTACTAAATTCTAGATATGAAGAACCTGCAAAAGATTGCAAGGTTTGGCATAAATAGTTTCAATTAACAGACCCCAAATAAACAACAACCATGTATCCATTATTGTTGCATTTTAGAACTAAAATCAATAGATATTAAGAGAATCTTGCCATCTTTTGACACATATTTAATCTGTGGCCCATTATATACTGCCTTGTGGATTATTGCTCTTTTCTTGACTTCTTCCTCTCTTGCCAATACACGCTCTAAATTCCTTAGGTTCATGATTTCTGCAAGATTAAAATTCATAAATACAAGTTAAAATCAAATAAGAAGAACCTCAGAAATCTAAACATCAGAGGTAAGATTCCAGCCTGAACCTGTTTGTGCTGCTTCCAAAAGCATCTCTTCTTGCGTCATCCTCTTCTCTTCACCTTCTTTTTTCCTTTTTATTGGCTGGTGATACAATAGTACGTTAAAAACATAATCAAATCAGATAACTGCATTTCACTCTTTCCAAATTATATGGTTATTCTCTTTTTTCTTTCCACTCTCCATTCTCAGTGGGAAGAAAAACGATCATGAAATCACAAAGCACATGATATGATGATATATCTAATCGTGTTAACGAGTTTGTAAGTGAACCAAGCAGTAGTCAGGAAGCAAACATATTAATTCCAAATTCATTCAAAAGAGTTAGTGGCAGTCATGAGGATATTCCAGTCATATATGAATGGAATGTTCTCATGACCCTTTTTAATGAATTTGACAATAGATATATATGTATGTATGTATGCATGTATGTACGTATCGATGTCAAATTTGACATGTTAATATAACTTAGATGGTTTAAGACATGCAAACTTTACATTCTGATTTCTGACAGTACCACAGCTCTGAATAGTTCCTGAGTTTCAACCAGTGGTTCATGGAAGCTTCAGCAAAAGGTGGTGATAGTGTTTTTATTGCTTCTAATTACATTATATTCACAATGAAAAAACTTAGTGCAAGTGACCATAAACATCTATGTATCTCAATGCTCAATGAGAGAGCCACCACTCGGAGATGTGTATAAAGTATAGGATGAAATTATGAGCCTGAAATCTTTATTAGAGAATTCCACGTATAACTAATCTAAACTTAAACTATTATACCCTTACTGTAACCAAATGACCTTTGATATGAGTAACCCCTTGGGATGGGTGAATGATATTTTGAAGGAAATTAGATCAGCCAAAACTAATAAGGAATAAAGCCTAATCTAAGTCCCCTATCAGCCTGTTCAGAAGCAATTATTTTGCCATACTTCATTAGATAATAAACCTGCATTGATGGTGCTAGAAGTAACATGATAAGGTTTAAAACAATATTAAACTTCTGAATGGAGCTAAGAAGTCATTGCAAATTTATCAAAGAGACAAAAAAAGGGGGGACAGTATCTTTTATCTTTTAAAGACAACCATATTATGGGAAGACTTTTATTTTTGGCAATAACAAAGATAATTCATTAACTTTGATTTTGTTTTAAGGGTTCATATAAACAAATTGACCACTGCAATTTTTGATCATACCCTCTAAACTATCAACTAACTGTTGAACTTTTTAAGGTGCCAACCTAACTAAATTCAAAAATCAAACACCATAATTCATAATCTACAATTTAAATGTCTATTATTTATGTAATTAGCAATAACAAAATTTAGAAATTAGTTCTAAAATACCACTAGCTTCAACAATAACTCAATTATGCAAACAAATTAACAATTATATCTTGAACATACAATGATACAAACAAATTAAAAATTGTAACTCGAACATAGAATGATACAAATAAGTTAGCTATCACAACTTTAGATTTTAACCCGTAAACTACCAGATAACCATTCCACTTACTAAGGCATTAGTTTGATTAAATTGACAAATTAATCTTCAAGACCTATGATTATTGCTTTCCAAGATAATTATCTAAACTCTTATCTAGTATAAAATCTCAACACTTATAAGATCAAATCAGATTACTGGTCACATTCTAAGAACGCATTATTCTTGATTGATTTAATACAAATAAAATGATAAAAACACAGGCCATTATTATTAGGATAGCATTATAAGACAAGTCTCTGAGCAATCATAACTTTGGGTCACTCAATTACAACTTCCTATTGTTAAACTCCTTGCATGAACTTAATATGGGTTGATATTATTTCATTACACTTATCTAATATGACCCAAATAAAGGGGAGAGTAAATTGTTATGGTAACAGAACAATTTTTATAAATTGTATAATTCACACAATTTTTGTTTCAACTTGAAAAAGTCATCCATATTCAATTCTACGAATACATGCAAGAGAGAGACAGAGAATGAAGTTAAATGAAAATAAATGCCTTTTCAGCTTAGCGGCAAAAACCATACATCCATCAATCTTTATTGTGGGAGCCAATCAACCATGCAAGAATAATATTCTTGAAAGGATTAGAATTGTCAAATGGTTTGACTTATATTTTACTTTTTTTTTTTCATTTTCTTTTTTTCCTCCTTAAAGTGTGAGAGGAAGGCAATTTACTTGTACAAAGATATCGATTTACAGATCAAGAATCAAGGAAATACTATCGGGCTTTAAGAAAACCATGCCCCTCATCCTTCCAACATCTGCCTAAATCTCAAGAGTAGCGTCAAGAACAGACATCAGAAGGATAATACTGAAACAGTCAGTAATAAAACACTGCTCAGATTATTTAGCTTTAGTTTGAATCAAATCTCGTTAAAATAAATAAAAGCACACACACACACAGCAGCTCAAGCATATATATGCACTGATTAATACCATGATCCATTTTGTTTTCCCATTTTTGAGTTGACAACCAATGTATACTGGTTATATTTTCCTACAAAAGAAGAAAGACTACAATAACCAAAACTTGCCTTCATTGTTGCTTGCAGAGCAGCTTGTAATGCCTCTCGCTCAGCTTGCCTAACAATAACTGAAGTTCTTGTAGATTTCCTGATAATTCTCTCACCTTCTGCATCATCAGGGGTGTCATGATGTTGTGGAGAGGAATTTTGAGTCAGATTTTCATCCTTGGAAACACCATCTAACTTTGAAAGGACTTTCTTTTTCTTCTTTTTCTTCAAAGAAGGCTTTCCAGGAAATATAAGACGTTTCTTCGTGCGAACCCTGCTAGAAAAATTCAGTATAAAACCAAGGAAATGGAGATGTAAATACAATTCGACTGAGGTAAAAGAATCCAAACCTTTCATCTGCTTCATTTTCTACTTCCTCATCTGGCTCAGGTTCCTAGCAGCCATAGAAGAGAGTCAAATTTCATGATAGGAAACCCGTGAAGTTTTCTTAGCACTAATTAAATGTAGGAGATGCATCCAATACAAGATTAAGAAGATATCCCAAGACAGCTTTTGCATTATCAGTTTTCTAAGAACGAAGAGTAATAACAATAGAATAGAATATAAGGATTAAATTAAAAGCAGAGAGGAGAGCAACACAAACATCTTCATCGAAGTCACTATCAAACACATCAGCAACCTCCGGTTCTTCTTCGTAATTGGCATCATTCTCTTCCTGAAGAGAGGAAAACAAACAGAAACAGCGGTAAAATCTCTGTGAATCCTTTAATAAAAACTAAAGCTAATAAACTATAAGAAGGAAATACTGATCCTGTCTGAATTCTTTTGTTCCAAATATAATAAACAACATGAGTTCAGGGTTTATAGGAATTTAAGGGACATGAAAAATCACCCGTATTTCAACACATCAGCCAATATCTATAATCTATGAATATGATATGAGCATTTTCACTAGAACAAGTGTGTGTGTACCTCTTTAAAAGCTTCTTGATTCCAAAACGACTCGTCTTCTTCAACTTCCTCGTCCAGCAACTTTGTCATCCTGGAAATAGCAAATAATAGCCATTTTTTAAATTAATAATAGCTATTTTTTAAAATTTAAAAATAATAATAATATCAAAATCATAAGAATATTTTTTATTTTAGGTTGAGATTGTAACCTTCTGCCTCTTGTTGATCGAGAAGCACGATCCACAAAAACGGCTGTGCCTTTTTGAGCAGTTTCCATCGCTACAGCAAGCTATGAAAACTTCAGCACTCACCCAAATGGACAGGAACGGGGGATGAAGGCGGCGCTCTGTTCGATTTTCCAAAAAGGATGGCGGGTGTGGTGGAGAGAGGGAGAGAGAAGCGAGAGCCAGATTGGCAAGGAAGGCCGCAGTGCTGAGAAGCTGGGAAAGCCGAAAGAGACAGAAGGGGGAAAAATAATAAAATAACAAGTTTTTTTTTTTAATGAAATGTATAAAATAACAAATTTTAATTATTAAAAAATACCTCCATGAATTCAATAATCAATTTTTTTACTACAATCAATGAAATTTTTAATTTTTTATTACAATCAATTAATTAAAATTTTCAATATTTATTTATATTCAATTTTATTCTTAATTATCTATTTTTATCAAAATAAATCTTTAAACATTTATTTTCATATCAATTAATCATTGATCAGATAAAAATTAATATTGATGATCAATTAATTATTAAAAAAATATTTAAAAATTTAATTAATTATAATAAAATAATAAAAAATTAAATTAATATTAAATTTTTATTTGAAAGGTTTTAACCTTTTAACCTTTTAATTGTTAATTCATCCTTTTACCTTGTATTATGAATTTGTAGGCAAATATTTTATAAAAAAAAATATTTTATTTATAATTTTATTTATTATAATTTCATATTTATTTAATTATAATAAAAAATCATTACTTATAAATATGTGTCTTATATAAATTTTTTTATGGATTACGCATAACTTTAAATGATAATTGATTAAAGATAATATAATGATTATAAATAATATATATGCTTTTTATAAAATAAGGGAAAATTTTATATACAGCATTTTTTTTACTCTTCACAACCAATTAATAAATACAACCAAATTTCAAATGTATTCTAAAGAAAATTGCTTAAGACAATCAAAGGAACAATATCACCATTTACCTTTCAACTCCCACAGTAAAAAAAACAACCCTCTCACCTTCTCTCTTATTTCGACAGCACCCAACTCTAGCAACTACTCAAAATCATATTCATAGTCACGCCAAGGAGCAAGTTTCGAATAGAATTGGCACCTTAAACCAACTATTGAGTCCAGATAATTTTTTTCCCTTCTTTGAATTTGGGTTTTGATTGAAATTGAAAATGGATTCAACTGAAAAAAAAAAAAAATTGTGGTTTAGCCCGATGAAAATGCTTTTCTATTCGGTTTTAAATACAAAAGAATATAGATATTTGCTCGCTTTTGAAATCATATATATCTATTTTATAGGAAAATCTTTACTTTCTTGTTATAAAGATTTTCTTATTATTTTCTCGAGATTTTAGTGTTCTTAGTTGCGTTGTCTTGAAGGACTTTAAAATCTAAAGGCTCATTTGGAGAATCTTTTTTTTTTTTTTTTGTATTATATGTTTTTGTTTTCACGTTGTTTGAAATTTATAAATAAAAATACGTTTGATTGGTTGTTTTTTGTTTTAAAAACAAAAAATTGAAAAAAAAATTGTGAAAATTGTTGAAAGTGAAAATTGATGTTTTCAATATTTTGGAAACATTTCCATCATTGTTACTGCACGAGTGAATAGTACCAATTTCAATGCTTAAAAAAAAAAAAAAAAAGATATCCATCAAAACTACTATGGCTTCGAATCAAACCCTTACCATTTAGCCGCGATTAAAAGTTTTTCAGCAACCAAAACTCCCCCCATATTGTTATATTTCCTTAGTGCACGCCAGATGAATAGTGCATACCCTTTAATTAGGTGATGCGAGTTCAACTCAGACCTAGTCTTAAGTTTAAAGGCAATATCTTGGAGCGATGGAAATTAAAGGTGAGTAAAAGTTAGTTTGAATCGATTAAATTAATTAAAATTAAGTTAATTTAGTTGAATTAATTTGATTTATTTAGTTTTAATTATAATTAATTTTTTAAATCAGTTAAATTAATTTATTTAATTAATTTTTTATTTTTAAAATTAATAATTTAATTGATTAAATTAATCAATTTTTTAATAAATAAAAATTAAAAATTAAAATAAATATATTTATTTTTTTGTAAAATATTATTAAAATTATTAAATTTTTTAGTCTTTTAATTTGAATGATATTTTATTTTGAGTTTTATTAAATTAAATTCGTAATTAATTATTTATTTATAATAAAAAAATAAAAAAATTTAATTATTTAATCAAATAGATTGATTTGATTATGATCAATTATTTAAAAATATTTGATCGATTTAATTATTTATTAAATAAAAATTAATTAAATCAATTATTGATTTTTTAAAATCGAAATGACTGAACCTACGATTGCTCACCCGAAACTTTGATTTTAGGGAAGAAACGACAAAACTTCACCGGAGCCAAGCATGTAGCTGTAGATCCAGCCAACGTCTCTACCAATCCTAGCAGGCGATTGGTGTCTTATAGAGACTCACTGTTGGATGGTGAGTATGGTTCTAAAATGTGGAAGAAGAATACAGTAGCGATGACATGGAAATGGTTTCGATTGACCATGACTATGTGGATGAGTCTTCAAAGGAAGGTGAGGTGGATCTTAAGCCGACTGCTGAGGAAAAATAAAGAGTCAGAGATAAGTGGTCACATTCGATTATTGTTAAAATATTTAGTAAAACTGTGAGTTATAAATATCTGTCACAGGGATTCAAAAAATGGGTTGATAGCAGAATAGCGACCGTAAAATTGTGGTAGCGTTGTCTTCCGCCACCGTTAATGTATAGAAAATAGTTGAAAAATTCATTCTCATCAAAAACGGAGAATAACGGCCGCAAAATAACGGCGTAACGGGCAATAGCGGTAATAACGGATCGTTATTATCGCTATTCCATTTTTCTACTCACGGATCTAATAGTTTTAACAAAAAAATAAAATTTTATGCTTGCAAAATAAAACAACAAACCTGCAAAAGTAAAAGTAAAAGCCAAATCAAAAAATAAAGCTCACAATCTCAGATCTTTATCATTAAAAAAATTTGTAAAACGAGCTAGAAAACAGAGTTTCAAGTTTCAACCATTCAAACGACATTTTCGGCATTCAAATTCAAATCAACCTCAAGTTTTCTATCAACATTCAAGAATCAAGATCAAACAAGGTAAGAAAAGAAAGTTAAATTACCTTTTTTTTTTGTAAAATTTCTGTAAAATGATCGATCTGTTGTGTCTTGTGAGAGTTTGAAAGATGAACGAGATCTGTAGATACTAGGTAAGTCAGCAAGTGATAGTGATAAAAGGATGTGAGAGAAAATGAGAGAGGAAAAAAAAATTTTTTTTTTGGAAAGCCAGAGAAAGTAAAGACGAAGAAGATGATGAACAGTAAAATGAAATGTTTCTAGAATGGTCTCGGCTCGGGTTGTTAGAAAGAGTCAAACAGATTGATATATTTAGGCACGTGGAGAGATTGGAGGGGGGTGGGAGGATTGGGTGTGGTGGGGGCGTGGGGGGGGGGAAGGTGGGGAGGGATTGGGTGTGGTGGGATGTTGGGAGGGAAGGTGGAGAGGGATTGATGGGGTGTGGAGGGATTGAGTGTGGTAGGGTGTATGGAAGGTGAGATTGAACTTTTTTATTTAATTTTGTAATTAATTTTTGAAAATATTTTAGATAAAATTTAATTAGTGGTTTTGAAAATTTATAATTAATATAATATATAGATATTTTAAATGAAAATTTTGATAAAATTTTTTGTATAAGTTAGATGAAAAATAATTAAAATTAAATATTATATTTTGATTGTGTTATATATTAATTTATAATTTTGCATATGAATTTTAATTTTTTTTGTTGTTTTGATATTTATATTATTGTCAATTCTTTTGATATTATATTAATTCTTGTTATTTTTGTGTAATTATTGAAGATTGTGTTTATTATATAATTATTAAAAGTTGTTTGTGATAAAAAAAATTTTATATCAATTATTGTATCAAAAAAATTAAGTTACTTAACAAATTTAGCATTTTATGATCTATTATTCTTATTAAGATTAAAAACTAAAAAATAAAAAATATAGGTTTGAAAATTTTATTAAAATATAAGTTTGAAAACTTTTAATTTTTGAAAATTTTTTTAGATAAAATCTAATTAGAGGGATTGAAGATTTATAATTAAAAAAAATAAAAGATTAATAATTTAATATGATATACATAGAGATTGTAGATGAAAATTATTGATAAATTTTTTATATAAGTTAGACAAAAATTAATTAAAATTAAATATTATATTTTGATTGTGTTAGATATTAATTTATAATTTTGCATATGAAATTTAATAATTTTTTTTGTTGTTTTGATATTTATATCGTTGTCAATTCTTTTAATATTAGATTAATTCTTATTATTTTTGTGTAATTATTGAAGATTGTATTTATTATATAATTATTTGAAGTTATTTGTGATAAAAAAATTAATATCAATTAGTGCATCTAAAAGATTAAGTTATTTAATAATATTCTTAAGATTAAAAACTAAAAATTAAAAAATTTAGCCTAAAATCAATTTTTAATGATGTAATAAGTAATATTAATATTTCTAAATATAAGTTTATTTTGTTTTTATACAAAATAGTAAGTATGCCACCACGTGAAGAGTTCCCGAGTAAAGGACTAGAGGGCACGCCAAGTGATGATATAGGTTGGCATTTTGGAACACCTGTGCCAAATACAAGAGGAAATGTTTCATGTAAACTTTGTGGTAAAGTTGTAAAAGGAGGAATAACACGTTTCAAAGAACACATTGCTCATAAAACTGGCAATGTTGCACCATGCCCCAACGTTACTGGTATGTTATGTTTTTTTAATTTCTTTGAAAATATTATTGTTAATTTCTTAATAAAAATTATAAAATTACATAAGCATGTGCAACTAATTTTTTCTTTTTTTTAAAACTATATTATTAATAGGTATAGTAAGAGAAAGCATGATGAAACTCCTTCAAGAAAGCAAATCAAAAAAGGCTGACAATAAAAGAAGAAAAAATGAATTTTTATCACAGTTAAGAGGGGAAGATGATTATGAAGGATTTATTGATGAAGACATTGCTACTAGACAAGCCGTGCGAGATAGTATCCAATCACAACATGAGTGGCACAGAAGACAAGAATTCAGACAAAAAACTAGTGATTGGAGTAACATATATGAAGAAGGACGAAGCTCTCATGGTTCAGTTGCTGAATATTTTGAAGAAAGAACAAAAACTCCAAATGAGTCTGAATTTTCATTAAGGGGAGCTGTTCCTGAATTGGTTAGAAGTAAAAGTTCAAGACAACCAAAAGTAAGTGATTCATTTCTAAAGACATTAAGAAGAAAAATGGGTGAATCAGTATGAAAATTTTTTATATATGATCGACTTCCTTTTCAATTAGCAAATTCCCCATGGTTGCATAATTTGATTTCTGTGGCAGCAGAAGTTGGCCAACATGTAAGACTTCCAACACCTTATGAGGTCTCAGATGTGTATTTAGAGTCTGAGTATCAACAAGTTCATGAATGGGTTAATGGATTAAAAGCTTATTGGAATGAATTGGGTGTCACTTTGATGTGTGATGGTTGGACCAATAGTTTGAATCAAATGCATATCATTAATTTTTTTATTTACTGTAGTAAAGGGACTATTTTTTGAAAATCTATAGACGTCTCAAGTGTTCGTAGTAGAGATACAAACTTTTATTACAGATTATTAGATGAAGTTGTGGAAGAAATTGGAGAAAAATACATTGTTCAAATAGTCACTGATAATGAGGCAGCACTTAAGGCCGCAGGAAAAAGACTAATGGAGAAGAGAAAACATTTGTATTGGACAGCATGTTCAGCTCATTGTTTGGACTTGTGCCTTGAAGATATTGGGAGGAAAAAAATGTGGCAAAGATTTTGGATGATGCAAAGAAAGTGACTTGTTTTTTATACAATCACATTTGGACTGTTAATTTGATGAAGAAATATACACAAGGGAAGCAAATACTTCGTCCTGCTCTTACCCAATTTGCTACTCATTTCATACAATTAGAAGAAATAATAAGGCAAAAGCAAAATTTGAGAGAGATGTTCAATTCAAAGGTTAGTACTTAGTAATTAGTACAATTATTTAAATCTAGCATCTTTTTATAATATTATTATTTTAAAATATTAATTTAAAATATATTACTCTAAAAATTTATTGATGAATAAATAGGAATTTAAAGATTCAAAATGGGGACAACAAAAATCAGGACCTGCTTATGAAGTCAAAAAAATCATTTTGGGAAAAGATTTTTGGAAAAAAGCAGGTGATATAATAAAAGTTTATGAGCCTTTGGTAAAAGTGTTGCGCCTTGTGGATGGTGATGAAAAACCAACAATGGGCTTTATTTACGAGGCTGTGGATAGAGCTAAACAAGCAATTCAACAAACTTGTCATTATTCTGCTGAACATGAAAAGATTATTGACAATAGATGGAGTTTCATGCACTCTGACTTACATTCAGCTGGTAAGTAAACCAAGAATATAGATGGTATATTAAAAAATATGTTTATTTTTTATACTTAAATTGCTTATATATTTATTTTTTATTCCTTTAATATAATATTGTTATAAATTATGTTTAGGTTACTATCTAAATCCACAATTTCAATTTGGAGTGGAACATTCTGCAAATGTATTTAAGGAAACATTAGAAGGTATAAAAGCAGTTATTGAAAGATTAGAACCTTCGATAGATACTCAAATCAGAATGATTAATCAGGTTAGTATTTAATACTATTTTATAACTTTAACAATTTTTTTTATGTATTAAAAATTAAATTATTTTTTATTTATTCATTTATTATTGTATTTTCAATGATGTAGTTGTTATTATTTCGAGACAAGCATGAAACATTTGGTAGTCCACAAGCACAAAGAGCTTGGAAGCAAATGAATCTAGGTAAATAGTAAGTTAAATAATTATAATTTATTTATATTATTTAATTGTATAGCCCATTGAAATTTAATTTAAATAATTTTATACAGCTGAGTGGTGGATGATATATGACACTTGTGTTCCTGAATTACAAAAACTAGCAATCAAAATGCTTAGTCAAACAACATCTGCATCAAATTGTGAATGTAATTGGAGCACATTTAGCTATATTTACACCAAAGCAAGAAACAGATTGAAGTTTGCAAGACTCCAGAAACTTGTATATACCTATTATAACATGAGGTTAAGGATGAGACATCAAAAAAGAATGAGCATTGATGAAATAAATAATAGTTTTAATCCTATTAGCCTTGACCATATTTTTGAAGATGATGATCCACTAACAGAATGGCTGCAAGAGAAAGAAAATCCTCTATTAGATGGTCAAAACTCTGATTGGTTACCTGCAGATAATTCTGATAATGAAATGAATGTTGAACGATCACGTCAATCTCAAGAAAGGAATGTATCTCATTCAAGTTCAAGTCCAACACCAAATCAGAGTGATGATGGTGGTGGTTTAAGTCCAGATGATGATGGTGATGGAGATGGTGATGGTGATGGTGCGAATTTTGATGATAATATGGATGCGAATCGACCTTACAGCCCACTTGAAGGAGAATTTGGGCTTGCTGCTACTGGTGGACTTTTTATTAATATGGCAGAATACGGAGGAAATCCATTTGCTGAATCTAGTGAGGGTCAAAGTGCACGTACAGCTCGATCAAAAGGAAAAGCAAAGAAGCACCACTATGAAATTTCTAGAGGTTCTTCATCTTCAGGTGAGAGACCAAATTCTAGTAACTTTGAGTATAGTGAATCATCTGCTAGTACTCAAAGACATTACTATCCACCAGAACAACATAATTTTCAACCTCCTCATGGTTATCCACCTCCATATGGTTATTATCCACCTCAAATGTATCCTCCACCTCCTCAAATATATCCTCCACCTCAAATGTATCAGTTACCACAAATGTACCCTCCACCACAAATGTACCCTCCACCACAAATGTATCATCCTCAAATATATCTTCCACCTCAAATGTATCAAGAACAAAGGTCTCAGGGATGGAGATGGAGTCAATTTGGCTCTCAAAGTGAAGATAGAGAATTTGATCCTCCTCGTCATTCTACTATGTGGTAAATTTGAAATATGTATCAATAATTGTAGTTGATGGAATTTGAAATTATTATATTTTTAAGTTTGTAATTTTATTAAATTAAATGCTTGGTATTTAACATATTATGTTTTGTTAATATTTGATTTGTCTAGAATTAATATTGAATATGAATTTGGCCAAAAAAAATTTTATGGATAAATCAAATATGAATGCTTTTTATAATCTAAATAAAATTGTGAATAATTTTTTTAGAAAATAAAAAACATAGAGTGTCATAAACTATTTTTAAAATTATTGAATAAGAGTTTTTATAATTATAATTATAATTATTATATTTTATAATAAATTGTGCAAAAAAAAAAAAATTTCACGACCATGATGACCGCAGTGACCGCAATTATCTCCGTTATATCCGAAAACGCGACAAATACTACGTAACCGAAAACGTGACCGCGACCGCTATTTAAATCCCTGATCTGTCATTTAAGTTAAGCCAGATTTAAAAAGTTAGTGGAGAGCCCATTTAGTATTGATCTCGGACGTGATTTCTTCCTCTTAAAGTTCTAACACATTAAATACTATGATTTTGTACTAAAAGAGGGCCCCTGGTTCGTTGTTGGACATTTCTTAACAATCCGAAAATGAGAACCAAACTTTAGAGCTTCAGAAGCATCTTTCTCCTCTATTACAGTATGGTTGAGCTTACCTGAGCTCCTTGTGGGGTACTCTTATGTCAGTATATTAAAGAGAGTTGGTAGACACAATGGTGCCCTTTTGCCTGTGGATGGCCATACCCTTGCAGGAGAAAAAGGAAGGGATGCTAGAATTTGTGCTCAGCTGAACTTAGAGAAGCCTTTACCAAAATATATTAAGGTCGAAAGTAGAAAACAGGTTATAGTCTTTGAAAGCTTTGGTACCCTCTGCTTCAAGTGTGGTAGGTTAGGGCACAGACAAGACTCTTATCCTGAAATTAAGGTTGCAGACCTAAAAGCTACAGGAGTTGAGGGGCAGCAACTGCAGTTTGCTAGAATAGCCACCCTACCAGTTGGTGAGACAAGGGAGGAGGGTTTTGGTCCTTGGATGGTGGTTTCAAAACAGAAGGCAAACGTCCAAGAGATCTAGTAATGGACCACAAGGTAAGACAACGTTCAAGGGAGCGTTAGGTGCCCCTCCTGGTGCACATCCACGTGAAGAAATAAAAAAGACTTCTTATGTGGGTAGGGCAATCAGAAGAGAGCAAGCAAAAAGTGAACTAAGCCCCCTACGATAGGAAAAGTATATTTCATGCTTAAGGACCCCTGTGAGAGACTCTGGTTCCTGATGACATTCAGAATGTCAAAAAGAACGATGTTCAGTGGCTTCAAAGAGACGGTCAAAACCCAGAGCACGAACATAGGGACCAGAATGCACAGCTTCCCCCAAACAGTAGGGGTAAAGTCTTATTCAAAGTGCACCACGACAAGATAGCAGAAACAATTAGGCCACTGAGGATGACACAACTTTATGGGAAACTACCAATGCATAACTGGTCCAAGCAATTACTTGCAACGTCCGGTACAGGGAAGGATTCGAAGGGATTTGATGAAGTATAAGTAAGTAGCTAGGATAGAGGTAGTCTTCTTATAACAGTGTCTCTTCCTCGTAGTGTTTTCGAGAAAAGGGAGCAACATTTTCACCTTGTTAACTTGCCGAGTGACTCGAAACAAGCACAATTAGAGGCCGACCTTTACCCAGGTGAAAAGGAGCGAGAGAAAGCACCTGTTCATGGAGAGGAGAAGAAGGGAGGAACACCATAAGAGTTGTGGAATACCAGTTAATAGGACCGCAGGAACTAGCCATGGTGCAAATCGGCAACCGAGCAGGAACAATATATCCCAGACTAGGGTTGAGAAAAAAATAAAAAAATTTAAAAATTGTTTCAAAATTATAAATTTAATTTGATTCGGATCGTTTTTTTTTTTAAATTAAATTAAATTAAAATTAAAATTAAATATATATATATATATATTAAATTTGAATCAAATTTTGAATTAAATAAAAAATTAAAAAAATTGAATTGAATTAAATTATATATATTTTAAAATTTTAAAAAATAAAAATAATAATTTTATATCAAAATTTATTTAAATATATTAAAATTTTATATTAAAATAATATATAAAATTAAAAAAATTAAAAATTAATAAATCAAATTCAATTCAATTAACAAAATTTAATCAAATTAATAAATATTAATAAATTTATATTTATATTTGAATTGAATTTAAAATTTTTATAATATTATATAAATTTAAAATTATCGAATCAAATTTTATCTATTTAATCGAATCGTTACCCCAAACTCCCCGATCGGACGAGGGACTCAACTTTTCAAACTTTTCATTTTCAAAGCTCAGAGTCCGAAGATAGTAGGTTTAAAAGATCGATGCCACCCAAAGATAGAGGGAGAAGACTTAGTAGAGAGAGAGAGAGAAAGGCAATCGTATGATGAAGAGGACTCCTTTATTGCCCCTGTTGATTTTTCCATAACCTTTGCCAATTTTAGAAGGGTAAGACTTAATACCATTTCAAAAGATATCATGGACAGAGTCAGGGGCGAATCCCCTTCCTGGACTTTTGCTATTCAAGAAGCCTTCCTTATCAATCACCCATTGGAAATCATGGTGAATAGCGCCCAGAAAGTGGCAATGAAGGTAAGGACGGGCTTGCATTTAAAACAATTCCGTGTCGACGTCAGCTCCTCCATTTTGCTAAGGGAGGAGACACTGTTTCACAAGATTGAGTTGTATCCGAGGATGAGAAGGGTGATACAAGAGGTTCTACCCCAGTTCCAGCAGCTATCCTTGAGCCAACCCAATATTCATAATTCCCCAATGTCGGTCTTACTGTGGAATTTTAGAAGGGTGAAACACCCTGAGTTCATTCCCACAGCGCAAGAACTGGTGAGTTTGCATGTTCCAGATGTGATGGTCATTACAAAAACTCGAGCTAGAGGGGAGGATATTCGACATGTTATTGATAGGCTACCTTTTGATGCATGGAAAGATACAGTCGCTATTGGCTTCAAGGGTGGCATTTGGCTGCTATGGAGGTCCAACTTGGTGGAAGTGGATGATACTTGTGCTACCGAATAGGAAATTCATGCCATTATTAAGGTACGATCCACTAACATTTCTTGGTTAATCTCTGCCATTTATGCTAGGCCTAGACTTAGTGAGAAGAAACTACTTTGGGATAACCTTAAAATTATTACATCCCATCATAATCTTTCTTGGCTAGCCTTAGGGGATTTTAATGAAGTGATTAGGCCTGATGATAAGAAAAGGAGAAGACATTTATCATTGGCGAGGTCGAAAACCTTCCAGGATTGTTTGAATGCCTACCAGCTCACAAACTTGGGCTTCACTGATCCTAGATTTACATGGTCTAATAATAGAAGAATTACTGATCTTATTCAAGAGAGAATCGACATGACCTTTGCTAATCCGTCATGGTATTTGATGTTCCTTGAAACAAAGATTGTTATTCTACCTAGAACCCACTCTGACTACTATCCAATCTTCCTTGTGTGGAAAACAAAAAACCCCCTAAGCAAAGGTCTAAACGTATGTGATTGCAAAAAATGTGGTTTAATTACCCACAGTTCTTACCACTGGTGCAAGAAAGTTGGAACCAAGTACAACCATTGCTCGTCCAAACCATGATCACCCTAAAAGTTGATCCGAAAAGGTGGAATGCTCACTTTTTTGGTAACATATTCAGGAAAAAAAGAAGGATTCTTGCTAGATTAACAGGGATTGAGAAAGGTCTAACCACTAACCCTAGTCAATTCCTTTCAGACCTTCAAAGAAGCTTGATGGAAAAATATGATAGAATCTTGAAGGATGAGTAGGACCTCTGGCTGCTTAAATCAAAGGTGGAGTAGCTCACTGATGGAGAGAGGAACACTAGATTTTTTCATGTTACAACCATGATAAAAAGAAGGTTTAACGAAATTCTTGGCTAGGAAAACAGAAAAGGCAAATGGATTATGAAGCCAAGGGAGATAGCCAACATTGTGATAGAACATTTCTAAGCTCTCTATACTACCTGGTATATACAAAATGCTTGCACCCTGTTAATAGGCCCTAGAAGACTGCCTAGGCTTCAAAGCCATGATCAGGTGGAATTACTTAAGCTTGTGACCGACTTGAAGATTCATAAAACATTTTGGAGCTTCAAACCTAATAAAGCTTCACGTCCTGATGGCCTGTACCCTTTTTTATACTGTCGTTGCAGGGCTATTGTCAAGGAAAGGATATGTGAGGCTATTAAACTTATCTTCGAGAGTTCAGTCATGCTTGGTGATCTTAACGAAACTTTGTTCTCCTTTATCCCTAAGTGTACTAGCCCTATGAAGATTGACTAATTTAGACCAATAAGCCTTTGTAATATACCGTACTAAGTTATCTTAAGGATATTGGTTTAGAGATTGAATCCTATGCTGGGGAAATTGATCTCTCCATTCCAAGCGAGTTTTGTCCATGGAAGAGTTGGCAGTGATAATTGCATTATCGTCCAGAAACTTATTCACTCTTTCAAAAGAAAAGAAAGGTAAGATTGGATAGATGATAGTCAAGTTAGACTTTGGTAAAAGCTTACGACAGAATTTAGTGAAGTTTCTTAGGGAAAGTCCTGACCTTCTTTAACCTCTCACAATAACGGTTCTCTTTCATTATGAGATGTGTCACATCATCATCTGTGGTTATTTTGTTAAATGGAGAGGTGGAGAAATTTCAACCATCTAAGGGGTTACGACAAGGGGGTTACGACAAGAGGACCCTCTTTCCCCTTATTTGTTTATTATGTGCATGGAGTTCTTGAGCCTTAATATCCTGGAAGCATGTGAGGAAAGGAAGTGGTGGCCGATTAAGGCTTCAAAGAATGGCCCTATGTTTTTCCATCTTTTCTTCACAGATGACATTATTTTGATGGGTAGAGCTGATAGAAAAACTATTACAACGATTAAGGAGGTTCTTTCCTTATTTTGTGAAGAGTCTGGATAAAAAATCAACACTGTCAAATCTAGAATTTTCTTCTCAAACAAAACTAACCAAAGCCAAAGATGTGAGGTTGTGAATCTACTTGGTATCTGAGATACTAGTGATTTTGAACAATACTTGGGCTTCCCTCTCCATAAAGGAAAGGTGAAGAAGGAGGACTACCTGTTCATTATAAGTAGGATTATGTCTAAACTAGAATGATGGAAAGTGGGACTTATCCCTCTGGCGGGAAGAATAATACTGATCAAATCTGTTATGGAAAGTATCCCTACTTATTATATGCAATGCAGAGCACCACCTGTCTCTATTTGCAATGAACTGATAGGTTAAGCAAGAATTTTCTCTGAGGAGATACTAAAAGGAGGAAGAAAGTCCATCTTATGAGCTGGAACGGGGTTAATAAGAAGAAGAAGGAAAGGGACTGGCTTACGTGTAACAAGAGCCCAAGATCAAGCTCTCCTTGCTATATTGGTTTGGCGCTTCCTTCACTAGGAGGACAATTTATGGGCTCTGACCTTTGAAGCGAAGTACCTTGGAAACAGTCTTGGTGGGAAGAACTCTAACGTGTCTATTACGTGGAGAGCCATAAAGTGGTCTGGCCCTGTGGTGCAACAAGGCTTGGGCTGGGTTGTAAGGAGTGGTGCCAATACCAACTTTTGGAACGATAATTAGTTCGAGTCAGGAAGCATTAGATCATGCATTTACAGTCCACTCGGAGCGAATGAAGAACATATTGATGTGCATCAGTGTATATTAGCTTTACAAGATTGTCAAGATCCTCCCATCTCATTCCATCTTTCCAAAAATTTACCGGATGAGATTAAAGCTATCTGTACTTAGCTTTTTGGTGCAAGGAGAGACTTTATGTACCGGGTACCTTGGCAAGTGGTGCCTTTTTCACCCTGTCTGCCTATGATATTGCTATTGAAAATCAACCGTTAGACCAATAAGATCAATGGGAACGAATTCGGAGAATTAAAGGTTTCTCAAAACTTAAGATCTTTATATGGGAATGTATGTGTGAAATCCTCCCAACGCAAGACTTCCTTGCTAGGAGAGCAATGGCCATCCCTGATAGGTGTGTGTTCTGCATGCAATGGATTGAGGATATTCAACGTTTGTTCCTTGAGTGTAACTGGACCAGAGGCATTTGGTTTGCCCGTGACAACAATTACTAGCTCCCTAACCCCTACAGTTCTGGTGTGAAGGAATGGATTAAGAGGAACATTGAGAGCAATAGAAGTTTGACCCATGGTATCCCCTGGAACCTGGTATTCATTCATACCCTATAATAGATATGGATTGAAAGGAACCATAGAATTTTTAGAAGCGGGTGTGGAAGATCTGATGTTAGCAGAAGACTCGTGGAGAAAGCAAGGGAATACTTTGCAATGAGCCAGAAAGAGACGAATGCCAGTTATACTTCTGTAATTTATGTCAAATGGAAACAGCTAATGGCTAGTTGGGTACTGATGGGTCATCTGTTGGCAATCCAGAAAGAGTTGGGGCGAGGGCTGTTATCCGTGATATGGAAGGAAGAGGGGTGGTGATGTGTACCAGGCTCATTGGTGTTAGAAACAATAATGTTGTGGTCCTTAATTTTAAAATTTTTGCAACAACAATTTAACTTCCAAATATATTTTCTAACTTCAATAAAATAAAAATAAAACAAAAGAAAATTTTCAAAAATATAAAACCGACAACAATGCCAAGCAACCCTTAGGTAGCGTTTGGTATCGCCTTATTACCAAAGTGATCTTATTACCAAAGTGATTTTATCACTAATGATTTGAAATCGCCTTATTTGGTTAACAATCATAAATTCATACAAATTAAATATCATTATATTTAGTATTATTGAAATCAAACATTATTTTATTTTAAAGTATGAATATAACCATATTTATTATAATTATACAAGTTAATGATTTAAATGTTGTTTAAAGATAATAATTCATAAAACATAGTAACATTTTATAATCAATATAATTAAATTATTAAATATATTTATTTATTAAGTAAACTAATTTTTATAATATAAATTATGTAAAAAAAAAACATTTGAATTAGAAAATAAAACTATAGATTAAAATTGTAAAAAAAAAAAAAGACATATTATATAAAAAATTAGGAAAAGTAAAAAAAAAAATAGTAAATTATTTTTGAACTTATTATAATGAATATTAGTTTGAAAATATAATAATTTATAATATAAAATAATTACAATTTTAAGAAGAATCAAAATTTTAATTCATATATTAAATAGATAATATTGACTATTATTAATTTTATATATCACTTTATCTTAATGATAAAAGTTTTTTACTTTTTTGGATGGAAATTAAATTATCCTCTAAGATGATCATTTAATCACTCTCAGTGATCATATTCAGTGATCCAAGATCACTATCATGTAGGATTATCAAATATAGTGATATAATCACTATGTGTAAATTATCATAATTTTTAAAATAATTATGCCATACCAAACACCATTTTAAGAGTTTTAATTTGCAGTCAATTCTTTGTTGGCTTATTGAAGGCGTTTAATTTGCGGAGTTGTATTACCTTTCAATTTTTTTATTTTTTTTAAATATATTCATCTATGTTTGTGGAGATGATTTTTTGAGTGTTGGAATCATCAACAAGAGCAAGAAACTAGGTTTTCAAGATTTGAACTTTATTAATTAGAATTAAAAGTAACATTTTATCAATAAATCATATGATTATTGAAAAAAAAAACTTTTTATTATGGGATGGTAGATTACTTTTTGGCTAAAATAATAAAAAAAAAATTTTAATTATTTTTATTTTTCTTTTTTTAAATAAATATTTATATTTTTCTTGTATTTAAATAAATTTTTATTCTTTGATCTTATCTTAAATAAGTTTTTGTTTTGAACAAAATATAGATTTATATTAAGATTTTATTTAAGTATAAATTAAAGGTTAAAGACATATTCAAATATAAATTAAAAATTAAAAATATATTTAAATATAATAAAAATATAAAAATTTATTTAGATAAAATAACAAAGTTTAGTAATTTTTTTTTATTATTTAAGCCTTACCTTTTAAATTGGTTTTTGACTGTTCCTCAAGTCAGATTCTATGTTACTCTGCTGGCTACAATGGTATTTCTCTGAAGTACTTACGTATTTAAGTCACCAAGTATTTGGTGGTTGTTATTTTGCTCAATAAAGAGTCCTTTGCTTCCGGTGGTTAAAGTTCTGTACACTAGGTGTTGTTTTAGGGCTTAGAAAATACATGTACAAAAAAAAAAAAAAAGTTACTTCATCATCATTGCTCTGCTGAGTCCCTTTAATAACCCAAACACTGGTCTGTTTCTCTCTTGTCTGTCCTTCAATTATCGAAACCAAATCAAACAAAACATAAAATTGATGAGAGGAAAATTTCTTGCTCACAATTCCGAAATATTTTTTAATTTTTTAAAAATATATATCTGAAAAGTTTCTAAAATTTTTTTTAAAATTTTCGGATATACTTTTTAAAAAATATTTTAAACTAATTAGATATGTATTTTTAGAAAATTTTTAAAATTTTCAAATATACATTATTATATATATTATAAATGATCAAAAGCGAGTCTTACTAAGGGATAGAATAATTTCAGCAAAAATAATTAAGTAATTTTAACAACGAGTATTTTTGTAATAAAAAATTAATTTTTGAGAGTTTTTATTTGCACCTTCATTTTTTCTCTCCACATTCATCTTTTTGTTAAAAAATTTTTTAAATAAAATTATTTAATTATACTTTCTCATACTAACATTTTTATTTTAGGTTTTTGGATTTGTAAATTTAGATACTATTAAAAATTATTTATTTTGAAAATTTTGAAGCTTTTATAAAATTTTGGATTTTCAAATCTGAAAGTTTTTAAAAATTTTTGAATTTGTATATATGAAAGATTTAAAAAAATTTTATCTGAAAATAGAAATGAAATATAAATCAAGATGTTACGATTAGATGTATTTTGTTCAAAACTTTAAACTTTAAATCTTAAATGTAATATTGTTTTAATTTTATCATATATGAAAATCTCATAAATTATATAATTTATGATGTGTATTCGATAAATTATATAATTTATTAGATTTTCATATTTTTATAAGTTTTATAATTTATTAGATATGGATATTTAGTAAATTATAAAATTTACCGCACATGCATATCTAAAAATTTTTAAAATTTTGATAAAAAAATAATTAAATAATTTTATTTAGAGATAATTCGGAAAACAAAAAAAAGGCGTGCAGAGCAATTTGTTAAGCATATATTAAGTTATAATTTGGAAGGATTTTTTTTTTTTTTTTGGTTATGAATTATGATTTGGAGGCCTTGGACGTCGTTAGATGGAATTTTTCAAAAAAGCAATACTGTCAACAATGTTGATTACTAGTTGCGTAATTTATGACTTGGAAGTTTATTTTATTTTATTTTTATGCATATTTAAATCTAAAGATTAGAAATATATTAAAATCAATTGGCTACATAAAAAATTAAAAATATATGGGTTAGATAAATTAATTTTTAATTATATTTATTTATTTGCATCAGATAGATTTTATAAAATTTTGAAAGTAGAGTGAAAATTCTTCAATAATGAAATTAAAGAAATTCGCAAGCATTGATTATTTTGATACTTTAGATGAAAAAATTTCTTAAAATTTTAAGAAAATTGTTAGAAAAATTTTGAAAATATTTCAATAATAATAATTTTTATTTGCTATTTAATAAAATATTTGATAATTAATTTTAAAAAAATTATTTGGTAAATAGAGATACATATGGTTAAGAAGAAAAAAAATAAAGGTTAGGTAAAATAAAAATAAAAATAAAAGTAAATAAATTTTTTTCATAAAATATCAAATTAATTCGATAAGGGAGCTTTGGAACAAGTTATTTTCTTAAATACTCCTAAAATAAAAAAAAAATTCCTTAAATTATACATAAAGTGTCAAAAAAATATTTAAGAAACGTTTTTATATTCAAATAATAAATTAAATAAAACAAAGGAAATTAAGTTAAAAAGGACCATTTCAACTAAGACAATTTAAAAATAATATAAGATTAGTTGGTACTAATATAAAATAATAAGTGTTAATATCTTTTTTACATGTAACTAGTTCTCGAATCTTATTTTGTAATGTAAATAAGAATCATTTTTTTTTTAAGTTTTAATCAAGTTTAGAATTTTTTAAAAAATGATTGATTCAATTAAGTAATTAATCACATCTAATTAAAAAAATTGATGACAGATTATATATTTTTTGTGTTTAACATTAAGTTTTTGAATTTGAATGTTATGACAATTACAACTGAATTTGAAATTAAATAAAGAATAAATGATAAGGGAATTCAATCGCAATTATTTATAAAAGTTTAGACTTTTCTTAAAGTATTTGCGTCTTCTCTCTTAACTTTTTTTTGCCAAAGACTCTAATTTATTATTTTTTTAAAGAGTTAATATTTGATACACTATCAATAAAAATCTTTAATTTCACAAACTATGTTAAGAGATTGACACGTGTTTCATTTTTATTTTTAATATTTATCATGAAAAGTATGTATTATCCTTTTAATTTCGATTGTGAAATCTAAAATTTTTACTATCAATATATTTAATACTTTCTCTTTTTTAAAACTTACAATTCCTTTACAAGGCTTAACTATAATATTTACAATTTTCACTTCAATGAAGTGAGTTTTTAACACAAACTTACAAATGGATTTTAGTGGTTTAAATTTACCACTAATATTTCAACTAGTACACTTTTATCATAATATTTTTAATGTAGAGTAAGTTTATCATCATATTTCAAATTTTGGATCAATTAAAACATATTCAGTAAAAAATTTTGTTGCAAATTGTTTTACAGTTCAAAGAAAATTGAAAATGATATGGAAGGGACAAAACAATCATG
This sequence comes from Durio zibethinus, assembly GCF_047325235.1. Lineage (NCBI taxonomy): Eukaryota > Viridiplantae > Streptophyta > Magnoliopsida > Malvales > Malvaceae > Durio > Durio zibethinus. The sequence continues at coordinate 17,423,104 of NC_143187.1, forward strand.
AAACTAAAATCTAAAATTTTATTTTATTTATTTTCGTCTTTGATTATGGTATTTTCCAATAAATATAATACCACATGATTCAAATTTTATTTTATTAATTATAAAACAGTTATTAACATAATTAATTTTTCTATTAAATATTCTTTTTTATCGTACTAAATATTCTTTAATTGCTCCAAATTTTAATGTATGATTATAAATGTGCTTTAAAATTAAAAGTATAATGATAAAATTACATCAATTAAAAAATTAATAATAAATTTGAATCTCCTACCTTATCCCAAAAATTAAAATTACCATTTTGTCTCATACAAAGTGCCAGTATAGGCTTTGTCCATCATTGGCTTTCACATAATGTAATAGAAATAGCCACCCCACTATATTGGGGTGAACTATTTTTTTGTCAAAATTTATTATTATTATTTATTATTTTAAATATATTTATAATAATTTTGTATAAAAATAATAAATAATAAAATAAATAAAAATATTATAAAAGTAATAAAATTAATATATGTGGTACTTCATATATTACAATTATAGTGTTTTGTTAATTATTTATATTATATTTTTATTGTTGTATTTTTATTAGTCATTTGATCAAAAGTATAGTTTTCAATTTATTATAGTTCATAAAATTTTTTGTAAAAATATTTAAAATAAAATAAAAAATAATTTAATTTTTTATGCCTTTTTATATTTATATTTATCATATTATATTTATATTTTATTATAGTAATTTAATATTTAGTTAAGTTTCATGTAATTTATTTAATATGTAATTTAACAAGGGCATTATAATAATTCTCATAAAATGCCACATGTCAAATTTGTATAAAACAATTGCAATGTTATTTTAGTAATTTAATATGTAGTTAATTTTATATTTTGATAAAATTAAATAAGTAATTATGAAACAATCATAAGGGTATTTACGTAATTATAATAGGATAAGTATTATATAATTTTGGTCAATTATGATAAAAAGTTATTTTAAAAATTGTGGTAGGAACAACATTATAGTAATATAAACAAATTATAATAGGAATGGTATTTCTGTAATTATAGTAAAATAGATATTATAATAGTTTTGACTAATTATAATAAAATGAATATTTTCATAATTATGAGTGTTGCTATTTGCATCCCAAAAGACTTTCAATACACCTTAAAAAATTAATTTTTAAACAAATTATTTAAATACCTATTAATTAATTATTTTTTTATCCTTTACACCCCGTCTCATTAAGTTACTAAAAATGAATTTTTGAAAACATTTTCAATGCATCGAAAATTTATTTTCAAAAACTTTTTAATTTTATCATAAATTCATTTCTGGAAAGCATTGCACTATCCATAAATGCATTTTTGTAAAGCATTATAATTATTAGAAAATACATTTTTGGAAGTAGTTTTTTACTTTAGTTTTTTTGTTGCGATCTCTTGATCAATGGCATGAGAATATTAGATATCTTTTATTGCGATCTTTAAACGGATTTGTAATAATTTCTTCGAAGTATGGGATATTTAAATTCGGCAGTACAAATCTATAATATTTTGACAAGGCATTGTTTGTTTAATAATGTTTGCAATATTTTTCCAATTTTAACAAATGTGCATTTGAAATAAATCATTAATTGTGAAGAGCATTTGTGCAAGTATCTACTGCATCATATCTGATAAGGCAATCACATTCTATTCCACATGGTAAGTAGCTAATTTGTACGAGTGTCCCTTTACACTTAGCAATTCCTCTTATACGCACATCTGTTAGAATTGCAAAAATGTTACAAACGTTATTGAATGGATAATGCTTGGTGGTTAAAAGATTAGAGGTCTTTATTGGTTGATTTGCCAATCTTGAGATCAATTCTTATGTATTGAAAATTTATTTGATCTTTATTGGTAGTCGAAGGTTGTTGTGTACGAAAATATATTTTTGGAAGTTTTTGAAAGATTTCAAAAATAAAAATGTTCAAAAATTATTGAGAAATTTCGAAAATATATTTTTGAAAATTCTTAAAGGTTTCTAGAAGTGAATATCTTGAAATTTTTAATGGATTTTGGAAATGAATTTTTAATATATTGAAGAAGTTTTTAAACATTCATTTTTGGAAACCTTCAATAATTTTTGAAAATAAATTTTCGAAATGCTCAAATCATCATCCCAAATTGCTACCTTAAATTTAAAACTTTAAATCTTTTGAAACTAAACATAAAATTAAACGAAAAAACAAAAAAAAAAAAAACAAATGATTTACCTCTAATTCTAAACTATCTAACATAAAATGAGTAATTGGGGTTTGATTTAGGCTTTAATACTTAAAAGATTTAGGGTTTCGGTGAAGAAAAGAAAGGGTGTGAAGAAACGAGTATTTACATTTTTAGTAAATTAATGTTTTGGTTTGAGAAATAAAAAATGTGTTAATAATAATGGGATGAGAAGAGAGAAACTTGAGGTGCAAATAGCACCATTCTTTTCTCATTTATGAGAAGAGAGACATTTTCATTATTTCGATCACATATTACCTCTCGATAACTCATGCAATGGGTATTAAAATATATAAAATATATATAAATATAAATGCATAAAAAATAAATGAATAAATTTAAATTATCCTGAAAATAAAAAAAATAAAACATAAAAAATCTTATTATTAATAATAAAATGAAGCAGCATAGATACTATAACAAGGAGTTCATTTTAATTTTTAACCCCTAAGAAAAAAAAAAAAAAAAAAAAACCTTTCGAGTGAAGATACGGAAAAAGGTTCCTCGTAAAGTCGTCTTAAACCATTAGAAATTTGAGGGCTTCACAATTCTCTGCCAAATTCTTCTCTGATGCGAAAACACGGACAGAAACATCGGATCAGATTGACTCCAAAATTAATAACACAGCTGAAAAACCCAGCTGATCTCTCTCTTCTAGCTGTCTGCACAACAGGCAGGCCATAGACGGGATTTGGAACCAAGTATTGCTGATAGGATGGGGCTGCGGCTGGGGCTGGGGCTGGGGCTGGGAATGGAGCTGAAAACACGGGGCTTGATACAATATCTTGTGTGGGGTACTGAACCTGATCAGTTGGATATGAGAATTCTGGGAATAGCTCAGCTTGATCTGGCGTAGGAATGGCATCTTGGGTCATCTCTGCCTCGAGCCATGACGGCAACGGTGGCGCCGAGGGCTGCGTTGAGGAGCAGGAGTAGCAGCAATGACAACGGGAGGGAGGAGAGGAAGGGTCAAAGCCAAGGGACTTCCTCTTTCTCTTCTTACTTGACCAGAATTTGAGCTTCTTCACTGCTTTTAACATTTTCATGGTTTAGTCGAGAATTGAGTATTTTAGTCCTCAAATAATTATATTTGCATTTAACGCTTATTCAAAAGAAGAAGGCGCTTCAATATGCAGATCAATACACTTTTTAGTTTTTTCAAATTTTATGACCGTTACCACAGCGCCACTTCTCCGATCAAAAAGTCGAGGATGTGGGGTATCACCTGCCTACTGCTCCTTCCCTCTCACTATACCTCGACAATTCAAATATGATATACTCGAAAATGATATAAAATAAAATAATTTAAAAATTTAATAATAATTTAATAAAAACAAAAAAAAATTATATTTTTTCTGTCAACATAAATTTTAACATGTTATTTTTATATAAAATATAATATAAATGATCAATTTTTATATACACATATATAAACTATCAAGTGTTATCTCTCACATATTTGATGTTTGTAATCATAAAAATAATAAAAATAATAAGATATGAAAATAATAATAATAAAAAAAACATGATTTAAATTTAATAAAAAAGTATATAAATTAGATATAAACCAAAAAATCATATTATATTTGACAAAATAATTTTTACATTTTTTACATGTTAGATATAAAATAGAGAAACATACATAAACAACTTATCAAATCTAACTTAAATCTAACTGTATCCCTAGAATGTCGTACATCCCTGGTAACAATGTTTCAACCAATACCATCGACATTCGATATTATAGCAATCCCTTAAGAAGCAAATGAACACTAGAAAAAATTACCCAGCACTGACTTAAATCTGCTTGAGAAAACCAAGTCGTTCAACACTAAAATACTTGACAGAAACGAAAGGGAAAATTATAAATAAATTATCAGCCAAGTCCTGGTTAGTTTTCTTTAACCCTAAAAAGTGACAACAAAAATGCAACAGATCCAGCTACTACAGAGAACAAACAACCAATCTACATGTAATTAGTTTAAAATATAAAGATAATTTCTCATAAATTCATTAGACTCAACGTAGATAAATGTGGTTGGACGAAATCCAAAAAGCCTTGCTGCTAAATAAAAAGAAAAAAACAACCAACTGAAAACTCGAATGAGGCAGTTATGCACGAGGTGATGCTTTCAAGCGAGAAAATGATACAAGAGCATCATGAGAATTAAGAAAAAAGAACATTTATTGCCTGTATAATTCTTCCCACTAAAGAGAAACCAAAACAAAACACATCCAAATCAGCAGGGTAACCAAAAGATAGCAACCCTCCATATATTTATATACAAAGGACAAGTGTGCCATGTTGTATATTATATAACAAAAATAAATTGACAAATAAAGGTTAAAAGGAAAACTAAAAAGGTAGGTGTTGGTGGTGGAGGTGGAGGTGGAGGTGGAGGTGGAGGGCAACTTTCATTTGAGAACCTGGAGGAGAAACAAACTTTTGAGCCTACTTAAATCCGAATGAACAATCACTATGAGAATTGCTTCACAAAAACTTTTTAAAAGCACATCTTACTCTCCAGATGAATATGTTGACAGAACAGCAGGCTCCTAGATATGGATAATGTCTCAAGCCATTTTAGAATGGCCACTTCACGGTGGTATATAATCTGGGTAATGCATATATAGACAAAATCTTGAGCACCGTGTTCCTTTTTTTTTTTTTTTTTTCTCTATCTCTTCTATAGAAGCACTACGCTCCTGCAGTGCATAAAGGCCCAGCTACCTTAGCACCCAGGACCAACAACTGACGAACGGTCTTCTGGGTTGACAACTGTGTCAACACCAGGATTGGCTGGTTTGATTTCATCATTGACTGGAAGTTTTATCTTGGGTGATAGCTTTTTTACTTCCTCTGACGTGTAGATAAAAATTTTCCTCACCATGCAGCAAAATTCACTGCAATAGAAGTTCACAGGATCAAATGGAATCAGTAGCAGAACCACTCTCAGATTCATTACTGTATCATAATATCTCAATTTGATATTTTCAAACGTTCCAAGCATTTTATTTGATCAATCATTCTCGCAAGAACAATAGAATTTTGTCTGATGAATTATTAGAGATGAAAGAAACCAAGTGAAGCTCATTTCATATTATACAATAGAATTTAAGAGGTGAATTTGAGTTCTTTTTCCATTACTATTTCCCCATCATTTTAGCAAGTGGAAAATTTACATAAAATAAAAATAACTAATTATGAAACATCTTAATGGCTGGATGCTAAGAATCAAACAAGAATGTAAGCGAAGGATTTAGTAACAGTGAGAGAGAAAGGATGACAAACTTACTTCCAAGGATCATCTCCAACCATCATCCTGTCATCTTCATCATCAGTATAGACAACCTGCCAATTCTTAGCAGATCCACAGAGCTGACCTTTAATGTCAAACATCTCCTCCAGCTTCCTTAGCAAGTCATCATAACAGTCAAATCGTGTCAAATCGACAGCCCTCCCAACTGCCATACCTTGCATGTGAACCTGAAAAGAAGATAGGATTGCTGCTACTGTGTTAGTAATGCGCATCAACATCCTTTTATAGAAAGTTAGAGAGAAAAGTAAATCTACCGAAGTTCTTTGCAGCAAAATTACACAAAAGATGTTCGCTAGAATGTAAAACAAAAGATGTTCACTAGAATGTAAAATCAATCTTTTTAGAAGGATCTCCATAGAGACAGAATTTTGGACTCAAATGTAAATAGATCTTGACAAAAACATCACAAGTTTATGTAAAATAGACAACAAAAGGAATTGCAATCTTTTCAGGGGATTCTAGCATAAAAAGATATTTTCTTCTCAGGAAAAAAAAAAAGTGATTGAATTACCTTTGTGCAGCTCCGAATTTGATTGCTCTGTGACTCCTGAGGGGATCTCAGGCATGACTTCTCAGGATCACAACTTATAGAAGGAAGATCAGACCGATTAAGATTTGATGGATCAGAGAGCTGGTCAGAGTCATCATCTAGTGATGGAACAGGCTGGTCATCTCCCCCAGCCACAAGGGAATTTTCTTCCATGTTCACATTGTCAAGTAACTGAATACCAAACAGCCTGCAGCCATTCCCGGTGCCCTGCTTTCTTTCACTAGATTCTTTGTTAATAACTGGCGCAAAAGATTCTGTAACACTCTCCACTGGGTTAGACCAATACATTGAGTTACTAGAAACTGCAGCCAGGGAGCCATTCCCACTAAAGCCAACAGAGTTAGGCTTTGCAGCAGAGGATAATTTTTGTGATGCATGTCCCCGTTGTGCATCACAGAAGGGAGATTCAACTGATGATTTCCACATACCTATTGCATAAAGTGTTTAATTAAAATCTCAAGCAAGAGTTTTTTTTGGCCAATAAGCAGAGTTGAATACAGGTACTGACAAGTAAACAATCATACCGAGTGAAGAAAGATCTGAAGATGGTAAAGATAGAACAGTTGGTCGAGCTCGCTTGTTCCTATGCGCAGGTTGAGAGTTTGAAGAGGTATTAGTTGCAACAAGTGGCTCCAATTCCCAAGGGGACACTCTATCAGGACGCAGGATTGATGAAAGTTCATCCCATTGAACCTAAAAATAGACAAAATTGTAACAAGAGTTTCACAACTCAAATATCCCAAATACTGTTTCCTGCCTCAATGAAAAACAAATAAGACATGACAGAAGAAATTGGCTAACCTTTAGAGATCTCCACTCAGAATTGGCCCATTCAGATGATTTGTTATCCCGAACACCAACGATTGTGCCACTGAATCTGCAGGCACAAAAAGTTTCCTGGTTAACAAGCACTACCAATGTCCTAGGAAAAACAATTCAGTCAGATGAATACCTTCTTTCAGGAACCTCTTCACCCTCAAATCTCATTTTGAACCTCATCCCAACGGATAGCTTATGGCTTCGAGCTTCAATATATTTGTTTACACCCACAATGAACTCAGACGGGCTTGTTCTGATAAATATAATGCTTGTTAGAACAAATATCCTCTTTCAGCATATATACACAAAACACAAGAATTACTCAACTTTTGTTCAACAGGGCTATAAAAAAAATTCCATATCTATACACATGGAGACTAAAAAAAGATCTTCCGTTTATTGGACCCCATTGAAAATGCGACAAAATAAGAAGAAAAACGAAAAAAAAGGAAACATACAGCCATAGAATACCCTATTCTACGCCATTGTATATATACTTTCACAATTATCAATATCACCTTCTTAAAGTATTGGATCAAATCCTCTATTTCATTTGTCTGCATCTGAGGAGATATGGCTAAATCTAATGCAGCTCATCCCCCAGGAAGAGTATACTTAATACACGCCAAAGGAAGAATAAATTATGACTTCAGAAAAGATAAAGATGCATATAGCTTCAATAAAAAAAGAATCAAATTCAGGACTAAAAAAGAATGATAAATAAATAAAATGTGCAAATATGCATTAACTCAAAATCTGCAACATAAAATTTCTAATTTTTTAATTAAATAGTAAATAACATAAATTCACTCTTATAATGATAATAACAACAACAACAAAAATGGCTAAGAGGATTGATAAAAGAAAGATGATGACAAAGGGTTACAATTGGTTGCCTCTGCAGGATGAAATACAAACCTGGGCTTGTAGAACACAGAAAACATACTTCGCGTAGCAATGGCATGAGATGCAGTGGCAAGCACCCCAAGATGCATGCTGTGACTAGATATAACAGAAGATGGCATATTTGCCTGTTGTCTCATAAGCCTCCTCACACCAACACGCAGCTCCCCATTTGCTCCCCTGGAGAGCAGTAAATATGAATACATAGGTCAGTGGATTAAACAAAAGTAACAAAAGAGAACAGATATCTGGTTTGTTAAGAAAGATCTTGCCTCAGGAATATGAATGCATCACCAGCTACTAATTTTTTGGAACTAACAAAGACACTCCACCCAGTAGTTAGTAAGTGGCGCCTAGGTTGCCCTGCAAATAAAATTTAACATGCTAATCATAAGAACTGAGAAGCAAGAAACAATATTACCTTCAAATCACTAAAAGCATAACATCAGATAAGTAATAGATGTCTGAAAAGACAAAACTATAAATATTATAATTAAAATACCACTCTTTTTTTTTTTTTTCAATTTTAAATGATACTTGTAAATTAGAGAGATCACAAAACTAGATAAAAAAGAAGAACCCAACAGGCGGCTCTCAATGATGCTAACAGTGATCAGAAACAAAACCACAAAAGAAAAAGCTAGATCCACGCAATGATTCATCTTTCAAGAGCTCATAGTTATTTATAAAGGAATCAGCATAAAACAAATTTTCATTTAATTTCTTGAGCTTCCAAGTTAGAAAATCAATTCTTCCAGGTTCCACAGGTGTTAATTTTATGATACCTGACAGATACCAATTCATTAAAAAACTAACATTAACTTAACCATTTGAAGATGATATGTGAAGAAGCATGCAAACTGGAACAAATGGATACTTGAAGATTTTTTTTTTTGAATAAGTTTATCCAACATAGAAAAAGCCACCTGTCCCCACATTGCTACTGACTCCATCTCCACGAAACTTTAATAGCAAGTAACAAGTGCCTAAAAGGCTCTCCTGAATTATGATAAATCATGACCTGTATAAAGCTAGTTGATTCAAATTCATAAGATGCTTGGAATTTATTTGTCTTTAACTCTACATTCATAAAAGTTTAACAAAATTCAAACAGAGAAAGTTCTATATGCACAAAGTAAAAGAGAGGTGTCAAGCAACAAGATAGCATAAAAACAAAACAACTTTGACCAAGCTTTCAGCCTAAAGGCTTGAAATTTTCCAGGTCTCACTAAGGCAACTTAGTAAAACATCAACCTAAAAAGCAACAATATATAACCTCGAAAAATATGCCGAAAATGCCACTCATTGCCATGCAAATCAGTTGCAACCAATTCCTGCCAAGGTGGCTGCTGGGTCATATCCTGGGAAAAGAACCACATAGAAAGTTCAGAAAGATTCTAAAATATGGAGTATCTCAAAACAAAGGAAATGCAATCAATGTGTTTAAGCTGACCAATGGGGGCAGACAATCATCTGCATGCCGACGCAAAACTGAGAATCCACCATGGGTGCTTGTGTCAGAAGCAGTAAGGGTCTTGCAAAACGAATGGACCATGACCATTTCAGGTTCAGGAAGTGGGTCATCTGGGCTAGTAACCTCACTTTGCTGGATCATATTGGAGAAGAAAACATAAGTGAGGGCAGCCAAAATGTACAGATATATCTATATATCTCATTCAAAGTAATTACAACAAGAGATTCTAGAAATTAAAGGTAGCTTTCCAACATCAGCTACATGCTATGATGGAATGAGAGAGAGAAAAAGAGACAAGGAGAGAGTGAGAGCTCACATCTACTTCAGGTACCAGAGTTATTTGGGCATAAACTTCATCTGTATCAGGTTCAGCCTGCTCTTGGAGGTAAAAGTCACTTAGCACAAGGAAATGGAAAAACTCAAAATAAAGTAAACCAATGAGTATGAACAACTCACCTTACGCTGAACAGAAGCCACTTTGCAAAGTATTTTAGAAGGCAAATTGAATGAAGGGATTTGGTGCTCTAGCCCCTGATGCATTGATGCCTCAAGCTGTACATATAGAATAAAATGGAACAAAAATTAGAGAACCATTAGAGTTTAGCAGAAGGAACATAGTGTGAAGTTATAAAGCCTACACATAAAACTTGATGACTAATGACTAATAATTAGGGACAGAAATCTTCAACAGATCTATGGAATTTTATTAGAAACACTTGACCAAGCACAAATGCATTCTAACTAATCTTCCAAATATATAACAAACACCAACTTGACAGTAAACATCAGGTAACTGATAAGTGAACAAGATATTACAAGCAAATGGCATGGTATACAAACATTTGCACAAATACATACATAACAAAAAAAAAAATTATTACACAATCTATTCATCAAGGAAATTATATCATTCTATAAACTTTAAAAAGTTCTTTGCCTTACATGATTTGATGGCAATCCACAAATATGTTTAAACAATATAAGTTAATCAGGTTTCAAGGCAATTCATAAGACCTTCATGCTTTCCCTTGCACATATTATTATCAGTGATTCACCAAAAAGAGAGAATGATACCAAAATTAAAAAATTCAAGATCCAATATACAAGAGGATTTCTTCTCCATAACAAAGAACCAAGAATCATGCTTGAAATACGGAAACATTATTGACACAAGGGAATTCAAAATAAGAACAAAATGGCCAGGGTTGACAAATCCATCCACCAAGGTTTTAAGAAGCACAAATCAAAGCAGATTAACCTTTTAACTTATGAAATATAATCAATATTAAAAAGTTATTAGATCCAAAAGTTTATAGTAAAGTAGGCATACCTGTTCCATATGACCTTGTGGAAAGTAATAAACACGCTCCCCTTCACGAGGAAGTGAGACAAGAGGTCCAGCACAGGCATGCCATAGTTCTCGATACAAAGGATCATCAGTAATGCCTTAAAAGAGTAGACAAAGAAGAAAAAAAATTAAGCCACCATAATAATTTTAATACCGAGAAAAAAATCAGCTAAGCTTAAGAACGAAGAGTTCAGCTTGAAGCAAACTGGAGTATCACTTTTGAATTTATGCAACATCGTGTAGAATCTCGTGCTAATATCATTATGGTTGCAATTAGCTCAATCCCAACTTATCAAGATTTATTTTTAAACTACAATCAAGTTAAAAATCAACCATTTCTGAATCTTCTGACTATATTTAAAACATGAAAAATATGCATAACATATCATAAGCACTCACTGAACTCAAAATTCTGTTCACTTAAGTTTAAAGAAAAAAAGAAACAATGACAAACCTGCTTGTTGTTCAGCAGATGGAAGATTTGAAGCCGCAAATGCCATTGAAACACCCCTCAGATCAGCAGAAAGCAATCAAACTATGTAAACGTTGTGCTGTGATAGAAAAATGGTTGTATTAAAGGTTTATGAAAATAAATGAATAAGTAAATATATTAATTTCCCCACCAACACAGAGCAAAGCCATTAATTGAGATTGCTTTTGCTATCAGTTTACTGTTTGTTCTGTTATCGGGTACCTATAAGCACTGGTTAAGGATAGGTAAAATACTATTTAAGAAAAGGTTTTGCTTTTTTTATTGTAAAAAAGAGGGCACTGCCTAGGAATAGGGGAAAGTTTGCAAGTATCGAGATTTGAATCCAAGACACTGCCACCTCTTATGAGTAGTGTCATGAATAAACTGAGTTAAACTCTAAATTCAAAGGTTTTGCATTTAATACACCATATTTTTACTAAATTCAAGAAAAAACAATGCATCAATTGCATTTTTCTTTCCTTAAATATCATCTTAACAAGTGCCACTAGTTACTTGTTAAGATTTTCCTTATACAACAAAACTGACTGATCAAAAGCCTTAATTACTAACTACTACCAATGTGTCAGTCTACTCTGCTTTGCGCCTTAAATGAACCCCAAATATTAATACTAAGTTAGAACCATAAAAAATAAAGCAAAACAAATAAATAAAGGACGAATCCCAAGCAAAAATGAAAAGACAAAATGATCCAAATTGTTCTTTGCTATAAAAACAAACCCTATTTTTACTCCAAAGAAAAATTGAAAACTCAATTAAAAATGGGATTAACCCCCAATGATCCTGTAATTACAGAAATCACAATATTTAAACATACGTATCATCTTTGTTACAAAGAGAGAATAGAATGAAAAATAGATTTTTAAAAGAAAGAAATTAAAATGAATTGGGATCTGATAAAATAGCAAATAAAAAAAAAAGAACAGTGAACAAAACTAATTGGATCACTATTAAACAAAATGTCAGTCATGAAGTGCAATTGAAAATCAGCATTTCCTCCCCTCTTTTCTTCCATTTCTGATCAGCCAAAGGACCCAGAAAAAGATATAAATTTAAAAGAAAAAAAAGGCTTACCTTTCAGTGCTCACCGTTCAATCTGAACGATCCGAAGCAAGAAAAATTAGGGCTTGAAAAACAAAGCAGATCGAAAAATATGCAAAGGAATTGAAAAGAAAGAAAAATTAAAAAAAAAAAAAGAAAGAGCGAAGCGAACAGTGTAAATGAGTGGATGCGCGTCAATGTTCGGTCGAAGCCGACACGAACTCTTTTGGCTATGGCTGCCTCTTTTTCTGTTCTTTTTCTTACACACACTCCCTCTCTTTCTCTCTCTAGGTTTTTCCTTTTGTTTTTGTTTTTTTCTTCTCCCTTCTCACCTCTTTTATATAGTAAAAAAAGTTTATCACGTTAACTACAAATCGTTTTGGAAAAAAAAAAACCTCAATATTATAAAAAATTAGTTATAAAATTATGAAGTGGTTTTATAACAATCATAAATGTTAATTTATAATAATAAAGAAATTTATTTTAAATATTGTAATTAAATACAAATATTTTTTTATTAATAAATTTGATTTTTCATCAAAATTTTATAATTATAATTAAATATTTATCATTATTTTAAGATAATTTTCACAAAACAACATTCACGAAAACCAAATTTTAAAAAATAATATAAAATAATTATATTTAATATATTATTAATGTATAAAAATAATGCATTATCAATATATTGTAAGTTATGTATTTTAACATAAAATTTAAAAATATTTATTTTTTAAATTTTTATTTATTAATTAATAATATGATCATTTATAGCATATTGATAATTTATAATATATTACTAATATATCAAATATAAATATATTTTATTTTTTTATTTGTGTGTCAAAACACAAAATTAAGACGGAGAAAACCAGCCAATCCTATCTGCGTTACGCACTGCTGTTCTACGCCCTTTTTTTTTTTAACTTTCTTTTTTCTATTTCTAATTTTTTTTCTTCTTTTAAAAAATGAAAATTCAATTTAAAAAAAAAAAAAAGAAAGAATAAAAAGGTGGTAGTGAAGGCAAGCAGGGCATCGCGTACCCTTGAAATTCCTACAGCTTGTCTGGGCTGTCCCTTAGTTCACGCACTATAGTTTCCCGTTTAATTTATTTACTTCGAATCTTACCTTAATTAATTTAATAATTCATTGTTAATTATTTAATTAATCATGTTTTATACGTTTTCGCATAATCGCATATTCTTCACGTTGCTGACCTTTGGGCTCTGGCTTTGGCTGCTTCTTTTTTTTATTTTTTATTTTTTTAAGAAAAGCATGCGTTGGAACCAAGTTACCAATTTTGTACTAAGAATTTCCCTCACATGACTAAAATCTTTTTACAACAAATGATGAAATTACCAAATCTATAATCTGCTATTCACCATGTAATTTATTAAAAAAAAAAAAAGGAAAAACGATGTGATTAAAATTGAGCCATTAATGTTTTATTCTTTCTTCTCATTTTGTTTTTAAAATTACAGATATTATGAACAACCAAAAATATTAAGGAAATATAGACCAATGGCCTATGAACAAAAAAAAAAAAAAAAGGGATATGAACTCAATTTTTTGGCAAAAAAGGGAACTCACAATTTGAATAACGAAGGGTCTGTGTGATCTAATTGAAGTTTTTATTAGAATAATTGTTTAATTATAAATTATTATTTAGTTTGATTTTATCATTTGCATATAAAAAAATATATTTTTTTATCATTTTATAAAATTTTTTTAAAAAATTTTCACATTAAAATGATTCAAATAATTCATTTATTCTTTTAAAAAAATTTTATCGTCAGATTTATTAAATATTTTAATTAATTAATCATAGTCCCTTACCTTTATTTTATTTTTATTTTTATTTTTTTATTTTATTAAAAATTTATCGATAAATTTTCACTATTTTAAAAATATTTGAAATATATTTTTACCTAAAACTTTTGGAAAAGATCAATCATTTTTAATTTTCTTAAAAACCAATAATCAATTTATTTTATTTTCAAAACCTTACATTTTACTTTATTTATATATCTTTATTATTAGTTGAAAATAAGTGTCAATTTTTGTTAATGAAATTTTAATCTAAATTATCCACCATTCTAAAAATCTAAATCAAAACTTCTAACTTAAAAATTTCTAAAAATATTAACAATTCTTGATTTTTTTAAAAAAATTTCATCATTGAACTAATTTTTATTTACTTTCATAATTTTAATAATTATTTCTTAGATTTCATTATTTGAAAATATAAAGTATCTTTATTGAAATTTTTATCTAATTTTTAACCTTTCTAAAGAATTAAAAAAAAATTCTCATCTAAAAATTTTTAAGAAAATCAATCATTTTAGTTTTTTTTTTTTTTGTTAAATTTCATCATTTGGATAATTCTTATTTACCTTCCAAAAATTTTAAAGTTTTTCATTTGATTTTATTTTTTTAATTCATATTTTATTTGAAAATAAATGTAAATTATTTTTATCAAAATTTTTATCTAAAATTTTCATAGTTCAGAATAATTTAGAAAAAACTTATCATCCAATAATTTCTAAGGAAATAAACTATTTTTAATTTTTTTAAATTTAATTATTGGATAATTTTTATTTGCTTTCAAAATTCTAAATAAATTATATTTTAGAATTTACCAATTATTTATTTCTTACTGACTTATAAGTTATTTCATTTTTATGTATTATATTATCAAAATTAAATTTTCAAAATTTATTTTTCGCTAGCCTATAAGTTCTTTATTATCTTTTATTTACTATGTTATCAAAATTTAAAATCTGTCCTACTTAAAATTTTAAATAAATAAATAAATAAATTATTCAAATGAAATAAAAATAAAATATAAATAGAATAAAAAACAAATCAAACAAAAAACAAATGAAGTAAAAACGAAAAAAGAATAAACAACATACTGGTCAGGTTAGTAGCGGGTACTGCGTGAATCCTTGTAGGTCAGCCGCGAATCTTTGCCTTTAATCTAACGACATCGTTTCAGTTTAAAATATATAACCCCTTAAAGCATTTTTTTTTTTTTTATTTCTTAGTTTTCATTCTCTCTACCATCTACTGCCTTTTCCTTTAAGCTATTTTCTCTCTGTTGCCTGTGCCATCAATTCCAGAACTCAGCAGTGTTCTGTCGTCATCGTACATCGATCATCGAAAATATCCCAAAAATTACTTGAAAAATCCTCTTTTATATCCTCTTCACTTCTTGCAAATCAAGCTTTTGGTTTTGGGTTTAAAACCAAACCATGCCCTGTTAAAGCTAATAATATGAATCTTTCGATATTCCAAAATAATTTAAATAAAAATATGAATAAAATGAGGTGTTTATAATAAATATTATTTAAATAATTTTTTAAAGAAAGTAAGTAATTTTTTTTTAATGTTGTAAATAAAAGTTAAAATAATGTTTGACAAATTTAATATAAGAGTACTTTAAAATATTAAAAAATATTTGATAATATTTTTATATTTTTAATAAATAAAAAAAAGTAGTCAATTTTTTTATTAAACTAAATTAAGAGTTTTTGTTGGAAAATCTTTCTTGTCCAAAAGATCGTTGCTGATGAAGAACACTCACACTTTTTACCGGTGGTTGATTATTCTTTCAAATCTTGTATTGGTTCAGACATGGAGTCTTCAACGTGGAAAGAAAATGATTTAAAAGAGTGTTGTACATGCAACTTCTTCTCAACCAATTATGATATGCAATTGAGATTATAATTGACAGTTCAATTCGATTTCGACGAATTTCGATGAATTTTAACTTGACTTGATATCATAAAATCGATTGTTTTTTTTTTTTAAATTAAGTTTCGTATAGGATTGAGTATTGTTAAGAAAAAAATTGGGGTCGGGTCAGGTCGAGTTTGCTTGAAACCCGACCCGACCTAATATTATATAAAAATTATATATATTTTTTAATTTATATATATTTATATTTAAAAAATAATATTTTATATTTTAAAAAATAATATTTTATTAATTTTGGGTTGAGTTAAATTCGGGTATAAAAATGAAAAAAAATCGAGTTAAGTTCAAGATGAGAAAAACTCATTTTGACTCGACTCGCTATCAACTCTAATTGAGATTCATCGGATAGCTTTATGATATAATATCACCGAATTCCAAGATCTCAATTCTCAAGGAAACCTTGACTATTGGGTTCAAATTTATTCAATTTAATAATAAGTCAACAAAATTCTTGAAGCAAATTTTTGCAAAACAAAAGTAAAAATTAAAAGATTTTTTTTTATTTAATAATTTTTGGAGATTATATTCTTCATTCATGATAAATTGAAATTATTATTTACCTTAAAATTTTTTTTTTGGGTTTTTTAGACACGAAATTTGTATATACAATATAAAAAGTAGCAATGGAAATATTTGAAATACTATGTAGTTAAGATATATTTTTGACTTATTTTCTTCTCGCTCAAATTTTTGACTTCATTATAATTTGATCTTTTGAATTTAAGGATACGAAGGCAACTTGGTCCAAATTATCAAATTTAGTCAACTCAAAAAAAATTTCTTTTGAAATGGATTTTGATACAATTATCCCAAAGTCACAAGTTTTGTGAAGTTGAAGCTTGCAAAACTTCTTAAGTCAATGCAAAGGTGCAAACAAATTTGGCACCAAAAGCAAATTAAATTTCAAGATTTGCCTACTAGCTGCATTAAAAAAATTATGTACATAAACAAGTCTTGAATGGGCATTTGTAGAAGGTGAAAATTTTTGGTCAATTACAAAGTGGCACATGTCCTTTGAAACTTTTCTTTTAATTATATTTAGGGATCAATTAAATTTTTTCATGTGTTACAAAATAAATTAATTTAAGATTTATCAAAGTCACTTGGCAAATCAAGATAAAACATGTGGTTTGACTAATCAAAATTCAAAGACTTATGACCAAACAATCAAAATTCTTCTATGAGTCATCAATTTTATAACTAGATTAATTAAATTAATTTAGAGATAAAACCAAATTATGACCCATCAAATTCCCAAGATTGCTTTGATCATCCAATTAAATTTCATTAATGAATCATTTTCTTTATCTCTAATTAAATTAAAAGAATTTAGAGATAAAATTAAACCATTTAAGTTCTTATCAAACTTTCTCACCTAGCGTCGTTAATTGGCATAATAAATAAAGAGCTAAAATTTGGGAAAAAGAAGATTTGAAGACACTTTAGATAAACAAATTGAAGACAATTAGGGAAAAACATTGTGGCACACAATTTGGGAAAAGAAAAAGTGAAGACACTTTGGGGAAACAAGTTGGGGAAAAAGAAGACTTGAAGACATTTTAGGTAAATAAAATGGATAAAAGACTTAAGACATTTTAGAGAAACAAGTAAGTTAAAAATGACAATTAGAGAAAAATACACAAGACCACAAAGGAAAATCACAAAGTCTTTAAAGTTCTAACAAACAAATCCAAGTAGGAATATCTGAATAACAATCCAACAAACAAATTTAAAGAAGATTTGAATATCTTCAATGCTCCCACAAGACCAAAAAAAAAGAAGATCACAAAGTCTTTAGAGTTCCAATAAATTGAATACCAAAGTATGAAGATCCCCAAGTCTTTAAAGTTGGGATCAAATTAAAAAAAAATCCTAAATTTAGACTAACTTTTAAGAATCCCTACAATTTGGGCCAAATTTTAAAATTTTCAAGGCTCTTTAAATTTTAAGAGTTTTAACAAAAAAATCCAAAAAAAAAAAAAAAGATCTACAACAACAATAATAAACTAAGTCTTATATTCCATAACTATGGGGTTGGTTATATGAAAGGCCAAAAAAAGAAATCATGTTAGGTTATAGTTTTGAATATTTTTGCGCCATTCATTTATTTCAAAACCAACCTTTTTCATCTACTTCCTTAATTCTTATATCATTTTTTATTATTTGCATCCATTCCTTTCTTGGTCAACTTCTAGAAGTTTTGGTCTCTCCCAAATCCAAAAGCTTATTTGTTATAACTGGTGCATAGACAAACCTATGTTTCACATGTTTAAACTATCTCAAATGATCCTCTCTCATCTTTTTATCAATCATACTACCCCTAATTTTTTTTGAATCTTTTCATTTATGATCTTGTCTCTTCTAGTTTTATCACACATCCATCTAAACATCCACATCTAGTACGTTCATTTTCTTTTAATGTTGTTTCTAACGGTCCAACACTTAGTTCCATGTAATAATGCAGGCCTTATAGTTGTTTTATACAACTTTGCATTTAACTTTAAAGGTATGTTGTGATTACATAATATACTTGACACACTTTACCATTTCACCCGTTTTACTTGAATCCTATGATTCAAATCCCTTTTTTATCTTAGCATTACTCTAAATAATTGATCCTAAATATAAAAAATGACTACTCTTTAGTATTACCTTACCATCTAAATTAATCACACTAGCACTCGCCTCCCTATAACTACTAAGCTTATATTTCATGTATTTAGTTTTACATCTATTCAATTTAAAGCCTTAAAACTCCAGCGTGTGCCTTTCTAATACTAATTTTATATTAAGATTATCACTAGTTTTAGCAACTAAACCTATGTCATCAGCAAATAACATATACTATGGCACCTTATTTTAGACATGTCTAGCAAGCTCATCCATAACAATGGAAAAAGAAATGGATTTAGTGTTAAGCTTTGATGCAATCTTAAGGTAATGGAAAATATAGATACCCTAATTAGTTCGGGCCTAAGCCCATTGGGCTTAGCCCAAAAGGGTCTAAGTAGTTAGGGCCAAACTGTTTATTATTATATTTATTTATTTATTTATGTATTTTTATTTTTTTTGGATTTTTTTATTTTGATGACTATATGTGATTTATTTATTATTTTTCTTTTCATTTTTAGTTGATTTATCTTTAGTTTTGTTTAGACAATGATGGGATAATAGCTTAAAAAAAGGAAAAAATAAAAAAATAAAAAAATGCAAATTTTGCCATGTATGAGGTGCTGGTAGAATTATAATTGGTTTTAATTTTCTTAGGACAAATCTTATGTTTGGGGATAATGTGAAAATTCAGTTAAAAGTGGACTTAAAGTTGATCAAAAATTCTTTTGATTAAGCTTATAAATACCCACTGATCAGAAGCCTAAGAACACACAGAAACATAGAAAGTAGAATACAAAGAATAGGGTGAAGAAAAGTAGTCACGAAAATAGTCAAGAATTTTTAGAGAAATTTTTGGGGATTAAAAAGTTTTTTTTTGGAAATTTTTTGAAAAATTTTCAGATTATGATAAAATTTTTCGACGAAATTTGAATTTTTCAATAACTTTTCAATGACTTTTACAGATTCTAACGAAGTTCCCAACTGTTGGCATCTATTTTCCAAAAATTGATGAACTTTCGACCAGATTTTGGTAAACTTACCCAGATTTCAACGATAATCCTAGAATATGGTGAAGGATTCAATTAGTGTTCTTGAAGTTTAGAGAGAGAGGGAGAGAAAAAGAGAAGAAGAAAGAAATGGGAAAGGAGAAATCTGAAGAAAAAAGACCAGATTCTTGCTATTTATAACCTATCAAAATGACATCATTTTGACTTTAAGAAACTCTCAGGATTCGTGTGCTTTTATTCGAGCTAACCCGACCTGAGTGTAACCCGTTTCGCTAACCTGTGTCCCAACCAGACCCTATAACCGAGTCAAGCCAAACCAATTTCTCGAGCTGTGTTTCTGAGCTGCTATTTGTGTATGAAGTTGAGCTGCTCCAGCCAAGTCATTTTTATTTTTTGGTTTTTATTTATTTATTTAGTATTTTATTTATGTATTTTTTTCTTAGTATTTTTGCATGATTAAATTTAAAAAAAATAAAAAATAAAAAAATAAAATATTTTTTGAGAATAAGTATCAGTTATCCTATGATGGAATTTATAAAAATTTCAACTAGTAAATTTTTATAAAATTCCTAGGTAAGAAATTTTTTCTAAATTTATCTTAAATGATGAAATAATTTAGATAAAGTTTCAATAACAATAATTAAAATTTTTTTTCAAACAAAAAAAAAATCAATAAAAATAAAATAAAAAATATTAATAAAAATTTTGGAATTAAATACAAATTATTCAAGGATGAGATTCTTAAAAATTTTAAATAGTAAATTTCTTAAAAAATCTCTAGTTGAGAAATTTCTCTAAATTTATCCCAATTGGTGGAATAATTTAAATAAAATTTCAATAAAAATAATAGTATTCTTTTCCAAATAAAATTTTTGGTTGAAAATATTTGATAATTACTCAATGATGAGATTCTTAGAAATTTCAAATAGTGAATTCCTAAGAAATGTCTGGGTGAGAAATTTCTTTAAATTTGTCCTAAATGGAAGAAAAATTTAAATGAAATTTCAACAAAAATAATTGTCATATTATTTTCTTTAAAAAAAAAGATAAATAAAAAGAATTTCTAAATAGGCCCAAATGATGGAGAATTTAGAAATTTAAAAGAAAAGATATTTCTAATTTGGCCCACATGGTGAAATAATTAGATATGTTTTCAACAAACAAAAAAATAAAATAAAAATGATTAGACTTTTTTTCCCGACGATAGAGCCTCTTCAAGAAATCAAATGGGATTCTTGAATACTCTTGAGATGAGAAAATATTTTTTAAAGGTTTTATCAGATTGATGGAAAACTCTTAAAAATTATTTTCAATATTCAACATAAAAACTTAAAACCATTAGAATCAAGACCTTAGGATAAATTTAAAATAAAATAGTACCATCTTTCGGATTGGCATGTGGGGGTGCTATAACTTTTTTCATATGTAACCGAACTCCCGAACCCTATTCTAGTTAGTAGACCTGAACCTATTCTTTCAGAGACCTTTAATCAAACTTAAGAGCTTTTTAAGAGGATAGATTCCTTAGATGGCTAATCACACTTAGTTAAAAAAGATTGGTGGTGACTCTATTTGTTAAGTCTAGCTATATGAATTTATATGTTATGACAGTTTGGTGGCTCCACTGAAGACGCTATAGAGAATCAAGCCATAACAATTTTAAATATATCATATCCTTTGATCTAATGGTTTTAAATTGTAATTATTCGTTTACTAACGTTTTTTCTTTTTTTTTCTTTTATTTGATTTATTGGGGTTGAAACTTTTATGTTTCTTCACACACACTATCACATGCATTTGCATTACATGAGCTCTATACTCGAGCTCTATCCCTCTTAGGAGGGATTAAAGTACCTACGCTCTCGTGAGATGATAATCTTCGTAATGACTAGCGAAATACTCCCACTTAAATTGAATCCTTTTTATTGGTAGCCTATGATGGGTGAGGATTGGACTGCCTTACTAGTTTATGATGGACAATGATGTAAGGAATAATTTGAGAACCTTTAGTGGTCAAAGTTACCTAACCTTGCATTGAGTGTGAAAAAAGACAGTTATACAAACCATACCTACGTTTCAATGTCCTAATCAAGAAGTTTTGTTATAGTGCATGGCTTAAAGCAAGGTCAAAAGAAGAATGAGTTTCATACTTTCAGGCCCTCGATAGTCAAGGAATAATTTAGAGAGCACTTTGGTGTGTCATAACACAGTGTTATATAGTTGTGGGAATCAACCTTGGTTATTGAGCCTATGGGGTGCTGTCACTTATGCCCCAACTTTGGTAAGAAGACAATCCGGATGCAAGCAAGTCATTATAAAACCTTATGGACTTAACTAGTGGAAATTCTTTTTTACTGATAAAAAGGGCATATAGAATGATTGAAAAAATAAAAAAAAGCATGGAAGCAAACCATCCGAGTTAATCAAAGGAGGTTTACTTATGACGTCACCCCAGAATATATTGTGTGGTATGCAATGATGGGTAAGGACATTGTGCTTCCTTAAGAACAATTAGTTGGCCACTCCCCAAAGTTGGTTCCTCAAGATCCCTTACTTAAAATGGAAACAGTTAAAAGAAAACTCCAAACCAAGAAAGATGAGTTGGAATAAGAAAATAAACGATTAAAGTTAGAAATGAAAAAATGTTTAAGGCTCCAAGAATAGAAAATCCAGAGCCTCACAGAGAAAAAAAATCAGTGAAAAGCCCTAATCATTGATTTAGACATGACACATTCATCAGTTATACCCAAACTTACCCGACTTTTAAAAAAAATGAATTACTGAAGGCAAGGGTGGAAGAAAGACAAAAGGGCACTGCTAGGGACACAAACATAGTCAGATACTACAAGAGATAGTGATTGGTACACAACACAAATAGAAACTTTATCTGATGAATGCATGAGACAAGCTAAACAAAGTAAGCTATGGAAAGACATGTACACAGAAAAATAAAAACATCTAAGGCATTTGTTCGATCAGCTATGCATTATTGCAGACAAAGCATCAGAAATAAAAAAAAAAAGTGAAAGTTTTAAAGGCTATAGTGTAACCAGTAGAAGCTCATGGGCAACAATTACTTGATTTCCTAGAGGAGGCACAAAATCATTACCAGTAAGCTATGAAATTTATAAGGAGGCATTAAAAATAAATGATGATGCTTAGGACTTTAGAATATTACTTTGGCTTTATTATGATGTAATTTTAAAATTTTATAAAGTTCAAATTGAGATTTTTTATCAATAATGGTGATGTGGCAAATATTAGTACATGTCATGATGCATTTACATATCAAACATAGAGCATATAATTTCTAATAGTCATATAATTATGGTACTCAAGGTTCAAAGATAGCTTCACTTAGCAAAAACCCCACTCGTTAATACAACATAAGGGTTCGAGCTAGACAAATAAAGCAAAAATACTTTCATCATCTTATGAAGATAGAAAAAGCTCAAGAAAAACTTGAAAGTAAGTTGAGTAAAATTTTGGATGCTCTAAATAAGTTAAACAATGGGAAGGGAATAGAAGAGAATACCAGCCAATAGGACCATCTATCATAAGAGATGGTTAACCCCCTATATCCACCTGATTTTGGTCCACCTCAAGCCTAGTCTATATAAGAGATACCATCACAATAGTTCACATACCTTACATATCCGAGAATGCCATTAACTTTGAACTTAGGGCACTACCATAGCTATGTGAATCCTATTTTTACTGAAAGGCGATGGAACTAATACAGGTTCTTGATCTTGATGATCTCAAGGAAAAAGAGAAAAAGTGGTTGAATCGCTAGAAGAATCGAAGATTAGTATGCTAGAAAAAAGGTTACGGGTTGTTAAAAAAATTGGTTTTTATGGTTCTATAGATGCTATTGGGTTTTGTCTAGTCCCAAATGTTGTTATTCCTCTGAAGTTCAAAGTATCAGAGTTTAAGAAATATAATGGTATGAAGTGCCTGAAGACCCATATTACCATGTACTACCAAAAAATGATAGCCTATGCCTATAATGAAAAGCTACTAATGCACACATTTCAAGATAGCTTTACAGGCTCTGCAGCTAAGTGGTATATCTAATTGGATAGAACCTGCATCTGTTCTTGGAGTGATATAGCTTGTGACTTTATTATTCAATACCAACATATCATGGATTTGGCTCCTGATCATTTGTTTTTGCAGAACGTGGAGAAAAAGGTAAATGAGTCATTCAAAAAATACGCATAGAGGTGAAGGGATGTAGCTTCTCAAGTGCAACATCCTATAACTGAAAAAAAAGCATAATGTTATTTGTCAGCACTCTAAAATCTTTTTATTATAAAAAGATGAAAGGGAATGCAACAAAAAATTTCACTAACATAGTGATCTCTGTTGAAATCATCGAAAATGCCATTAAGAATGGCAAGTTAAAAGGAAGGGAAGCATCTACCAAAAGAGCCTAAAAAAATGAGACTGAAGCTCAAGCTATGATTTTTGATAGGCAACAGTTCAGGGGTTATCAACCCTACCCACCATAAGATTGCTCTTCATATTATCCTACTATAAATAATACTTTCTCTTTACCTATACCAACCAATCCCATAGCCATCCTACCTTCTAACCTATCAATCCTCTTTCAAACCTCAAACTGCTACATATAGTCCTAATGCTCAACCTTTCTCAAGACCTCAGACTTATTCGACTAGCCCAATGGGTGGTTCATAAGAGTAACAAAACTTGTGAAAAACCTGTATTTGACCTAAATCCCATGACCTATATAAAATTGTCTCGAGAGCTCTACAATAATCACTTGATTAATCCTAGTTGATTAGGGCCACTCAAGTCATTTTACCCTAAGTGGTATGATCCAACAACCCATTGTGACTATCACTATGAGATTACTGGTTATTCCATTAAGAATTATACTACCTTGAAGCATAAAGTACAAATACTGATTAAGGATAAAATGATCAATTTTGATATAAGAGAGGTAACTACACTAAACGTTAATCCTTTGCTTAACCATAATGTGAATGCTTAGAGTAAAAAACATGAGCATCACTTAAAAAAAAGTGGCAAAAATTAAGACACTTCTTAATCAGCTGTTTGATGCTTTATGAAAAACTAATATGAGACGACCAGTGAGTCCACATAGTTATCATAGAGCATATATATCAGATAGTAATTATAAGTATCATAGTAAGGCATCTGGCCACTCTATTGAAACTTATTAGCAATTTTACTAGGAGATACATAAGCATATAGATTTATACTAGATTGAACTCTACGAAAAAGGGGATCTTTCAAAAAGTGCTGAAGTATCTATGATCGACAGCCATCGAAACTATTTCCAAAACCAGTAATAATTCACTATAGAGATAAGCCAAAGTCAATCATAGACAAGCTCATTCTTAAGCCAGTGACTTTTAAAGTCTCAACTCCATTCCCATATAAGGATGATAAAGTTGCATCGTAAAAATATGGCTACGACACAGTAATCCAGAGACAAGAAAAAAATACTTTTAAGTTTGATACAGTTAATATATGTAGAGGACATCACCTGAAGTGAAAGATGTTATACTTTATAAACCTTGAAAAGGGCTAGAAAAGAAAAAGCTAATAGAGGCGAATAACAAAATAACCTAAAAATGGTACCTGAAGAGGATGCCAAAAGCCAGTGTAAAAAAAAAAAAAATCTTGTGAATTCTTGAAGCTAGTAAAACACAGTGAATATTTCGTGATTGAATAGTTGAATAAAATACCAGCACGAATCTCATTGTTATCTCTGCTATTAAATTCATAACTACACTGAAATGTCTTGTTGAAAGTGCTAAACTAAGCATATGTGGCACATATTGTATTTATTAAATATGTGAAGTATTTAGCTAGAAACTTGGTCATGTCAAATTATATTATATTTAGTGATGATGAGATTTTTTTAGAAGAAAGAGAAAGTACCAAAGCTCTATATATCACTGTCAAGTGCAAGGGTCATATTACAGCTAAGGTTCTTATCGACAACAGTTTTACTATTAACGTCATACCTATGTCAACTTTGGTAAAGCTACTGGTTGATTATTCACATATGAAGAATAGCCAAATGGTCGTTCGAGCTTTTAATGAGACTAAGTGAGAAGTCTTGAGAGATATAGAGATGTCTTTACAAATTGGGTCATGCACTTTTAATGTATAATTTTAAGTAATGGATATCTCCCCTTATTATAGCTACTTGTTGAAAGGCTATGGATTCACATGGTAGGTGTTGTTCCTTTTACCCTGCACCAAAGGATCAAATTTAATGTAGAAAATCGATTGATGGTAGTATTTAAGAAGGAAAACATATTGGTAACCCAACTATTGAATGCTTCATATGTGGAAGCTGCTGAAAAAGTGATGGAATGCTCTTACTAGTCCTTTGAATTAGTTAATTCTATGGGTGATGGACCTAAAAACCAATAATTCTTCAAGATAGTGATAAGTCAAGTCATCTATAAGGACTGGTATCTTGGAATAGGGTTGGACAAAAAATTTTAAGGGATAAGAGAGCCCCCAACAATAATGGACAATAGTGAAAAGCTAGGTCTAAGCTATGAACAGAAGACTGAAAGATCATAAGAAGACAAATAAATAAGATAGCAAGATTAATGATCATCCCATACTTATATGAGACTTTCAAGCCAGGGGGTTCATGTACCCAATTACAGAAGAAGATTTAAAACAAAGTATGAAAAAGGTATTTATTGAATTATCCATCTATGCAATTATAGATGAAAAGGGAAATGAGCAAAAAACGTGGGTTCACCCTTGTCTGTCAAATTATGAGCTGAACAATTAGAGCATCATTAAAATGCCTTTTACCCTCGAAACCAATTTAATATAATTGTACATCCCAATAGTTTATGTCCAAGGCATTGGGGTGGTCTTTCTTGTTTGGGCTATTTATTCATTATTATTTTAATAAAGATTAGGAATGATGCATTTTCATTCATTTCTTCTAGTGCCTTTATTTTTTCATTTTTCCAATACATTTCTCCAATATATCCCATTTCATTCAATTTTAGGTTCTTAAATGAACAAGAAGATAATCATGATAACAACCAAAGAGTTAATTTAAGAATTCAATTAACATTGATGAACTTGATAACGAAGATGATTCTGAAGAGTATGTTATCCCTTCGGACCTAATGAGATTGATTGAGTAAGAAATTAATCAATTGAGCCTCATCAAGAGATAATTAAATTGATGAATTTAAGAGAGGAAGAGAACAAAAAAGAGGTTAGAATTGGCATTTCATTTTCATCAAGAGATAGGCAACGATTAGAAAATGTACTTCAAAAATTCGTAGATGTGTTTGCTTGGTCTTATTAAGATATGTCTAGGCTCAATATAGAAATAGTAGAGCATAGACTACCTCTGAAGCTAGAATGTAAATCAATCCAATAAAAATTAAGGTGATAAAACCTTACATGTTGTTAAAGATTAAAGAAAATATGAAAAACTAGTTTAATGCAGGTTTCTTATAAGTAGCCACGTATCTAGAATGGTAGCTAACATAATACCAGTCCTTAAAAAAGATGAAAAGGTATGAATGTGCATAGATTATTAAAATTTGAATAAGGCTAGCCCAAAAGATCATTTTTTTACCTCATATTGACACATTGGTAGACAATACTACTTGGCATTTGGTGTTCTCTTTTATGGATGGGTTTTTAGGGTATAATAAGATAAAAATAGCTATAGACAATATGGAAAAGACCATTTTCATGGCCATGTGAAGGATATTTTACTACAAAGTTATGCCTTTTGGATTAAAGAATGTTGGGGCAACATATCAAACAGCTATGGTGATGCTCTTTCATGACATGATGCACAAAGATATTAAAGTGTATGTAGATGATATGAGTGCTAAATCTCGAGAAGACAAAGATCATGTTACCAACATCAGAAAGCTATTTGAAAGGTTGAAAAAATTCTAACTTAAGCTGAACCCATTTAAGTGTACCTTTAAACTAAGGTCAGGAAAATTGCTAGGCTTTATGGTTAGTAAAAGAAGGATTGAAGTCGATCATGATAAAATAGGAGCCATTCAAAAATTTTCACCCCTAGGTGCACTAAAATAAGTTTAAAGTTTTTTGAGTAGATTAAACTACATTTCTCGGTTCATATCTTAACTTACCTACAAGTGCGATCCTATATTTAAGCTTTTTCGTAAGAATAATCCTGGAGAATGAAATAAAGAATGTCAAATAGCTTTTGATAAAATTAAACAGTACTTATCAAATCTTCTAGTACTGGTATCATCTGTTCCAGAGAGGCCTTTAATTTTATACCTGATGGTGTAAGAGAATTCAATGGGATGTACGTTGGGACAGTAAAATGAGTTTAGCAAAAAAGAAAGAGCTATTTATTACTTGAGTAAAAAATTCACATAATACGAGTCCAAGTATTCTTCTTTGGAGAAAATGTATTCTGCATTAGCTTGGACTGCCAAAAGACTTAGATAATATATGCTCTATCATACCACGTGGCTTATAGTAAAACTAGATCCAATTAAATACATCTTTAAGAAGCCCTCTTTGTTTGAAAGAATTACTGGATAACAAGTAATACTCTCAGACTATGATATCATATATGTGAGCCATGAGGCAATAAAAGGGTATGTTATAGTTGAGTTTCTCGTAGATTATGCTGTTAAAGATTATGAGCCAGTGAGATTAAAATTTTTGGATGAAGATTTGATGACTGTTTCTCAACTGGAGAAGGAAAAACATGAAGAGAGGTATTAGAAAATGTATTTTGATGAAGCTACCAATGCCTTGGGACATGAAATTGGGGTAATTTTGATTTCTCTAAAAGAACAGTATTATCTTATAATAGTGAGGTTAAATTTTAATTGTACAAATAACATCACTAAATTTGAAGTATGTGTCATGGGTTTACAAGCTGTTATAGACAAAAAAGTTAGAGCATTAAAAGTGTTTGGAAACTTAACTTTAATTATATATTAATTGAAAAAAGAATGGAAAATGAAAGATTCGAAACTCATTCCATATCATAAGTATATCTTAGAGTTGATTAATCAGTTTAAAGATATTCAATTTGATCATTTACCTCGAAAGAAGAATCTGATTGCTGATGCATTGACTACTTTGGCAGCAATAGTTTAGTTAGTGATAATATCGATATTCAACCCATTAAGCTAGATATCAAAGATGTGCCAACTTATTACTTTAATGTAAAAGAAAAAGAGAATGGGAAACCTTGGTATTATGATATCTTGTAATACATTAAGAACTAACAATACTCCGTTCAAGCAACTGAGAATGATAAAAAGGTTATCCAAAAACTAGCTATAAGTTTCTTTTTAGATGGAGATGTTTTGTATAAAAGAGCTGTGATCAAGTATTATTAAGATTTTTTAATAAGATCGAGGTAAAGAATATCATTAAAGAGGTACATGATGAAATATGTGAGGCATATATAAACGGATATATGATAGTAAGATAGATTATGAGAGTAAGGTACTATTAGTTGACAATAAAGAGTGACTGCATTGACTATGCCAAAAAATGTCACAAATACCAGATCTATGCTAACAAGGTTCATGTTTTGCCATCTACTTTACATGTTTTGGCATCACCTTGGCCATTTTCGATATGGGGTATAGATGTTATTAGTCTTATTACCCCAAAGGCTTTTAATGGGCATAGGTTTATTTTCGTGATGGTAGATTATTTCATAAAATAGGTGAAAGTAGCATCATTTGAAAGTGTGACACGATCTGTGATTTGTAAGTTCATAAAAATATATATCATTTATAGATATGGACTTCCAGAAAGAATCATTTTAGATAATGCCAAGAATCTAAATAGTAAGATGATGCAAAAAATATATGCTCAGTAAAAGATTAAACATCATAATTCAGCGCCATACCATCTGAAAATGAATGGGATAGTTGAGATGGAAAATAAGAATATCAAAAAAATTCTTGAGAAAATGATCGAAACCTATAAAGACTGGCATAAGAAGTTGCCATTTGCGCTACATGCTTATTGGATATCAGTGCATACCTCTACTAGGGCAACCCTTTTTTTTTGGGTTATGGGATAGAAGCTGTACTGTCAGTAGAAGTGAAAATCCCATCTTTAAGGGTTTTAAAGAAAGTTGAACTGTAAGAGGCTGAATAGATTCGAAAACGTTATGAACAGTTAAATTTCATCAAAAAAAATTGATAGCACTATGCCATAATCAGCTATATTAAAGAAGAATGATAAATGCTCATGATAAAAAAATTTGACCTCATTATTTTCAAGAAGAAGAGTTAGTCTTAAAAGAAATTCTCTCAAACCAGTATGATAATAGAGGAAAGTAGACTCCGAATTGAAAAATATCATATGTCATGAAATGAGCTTTCTCAGGTGAAGCATTACTATTAGCTGAGATGGATGGAGATGATTTATCTCATCCTATAAATTTTGATACTGTGAAGAAATATTATGTTTTAAAAAAAATAAAAAAATAAAAAAAAGACTCAAGTTGAAAACCCAAAAGGACAGTTTAAGTTAAAAGGGGTTTATTTAAATTGAAAACCTAAAAATGTGGCTTAGATAAGGAGAATACAACATCAAATTTGAAAAGTCACTAGCATGAAGGCTAGCATGTTCTAAAGAGCTCTAAGCTGTGAAGTGCATCAAGCGGTTGAATTTTTTGAAAACAACTTCAAGATATGTTATCATGATTGTCTGATTATTTATTTTGGGCATTGTCTCCCTATACCCATATTTTAAATTCTTTCCTTTTCGCACTGGCCAAAGTTAGGCTATCATTTTTGCTAATAAGAGATATTCTACTTCATTCTTTGTGTGTTTTTTTGTTGATTATTTTTTAGCCATTCTTACTATTTTCTCTTTAATACCTTACAATAGAAGAAATATGTGAATGCATTCTTACTTTTTGAGATTAAAATAATGATTGATAAATGAATAATAGCATGAAGGATTTCTACATTACCTTGAAAAGGTTGAAAGTGAAAAAGGCAAATATGAAATGTTCAGTTCTTAACAGGACATTGAATTTGGAAAAATATTTTTTTAAAAAGAAAATATGGGAGTTAAAAGAAAGGGAGGATTGAGAATTACATTGATTTGGTTTTAGTACCTGAAAATTGAAGGGTTCGTGGCCCAAAAAATGAGCTTGAGAAACTTAAGTTCCATAATTAAAGAGAAATTAATTAATCAACATTTGCATAGCATGTATTGCATTTCTAAATGTCTAGTGCATAGCATATGTTGCATTTGAAAAGGTCTAGTGCATGAATTTAGGAAACAGAGATATTCTCAGATCTTACATAGAAAAAATAGATGTGAAGATTTTTTTATGAAAGAGTTTCAAATTCTCATTTGAGAAGAAACTTATAAGGTAAGGTTCTAATCCTTGAAAAATGATATTTCTTAGCATTAGAAATGATTTGTAAGACCTTTGGGCATGATCTTCTAAAATTTCTTCAGATACGATCTATGACTCTTCTAGACATGATTATCGAAGAGGCTTATTTTATTTTTCAAAGTTGTTGAGCCTCTAATTAGAGGAGCATTGTTTATTTTTTGAAGTTGTTGAGCCTCTAATTAGAGGAGCCTTTATCTTTTAAAGTTGTTGAGCCTCTGCTTAGAGGAGCCTTATTTATTTTTCAAAAATTGTTGAGCATCTGATTAAAGGAGCCTTGTTTATTTTTCAAAGTTGTTGAGCCTCTATTTAGAGGAGCCTTTATTTACTTTTTCAAAGTGGTTTAGCCTCTGCTTAAAGGAACCTTATTTATCTTTCAAAAATGTTGAACTTTTGCTTAAATGAGCCTTATTTATTTTTCAAAGTCATTGAGCATCTGTTTAGAAGAGCCTTTATTTTTCCAAGTTGTTGAGCCTCTATTTAGAGAAGCCTTTATTTACTTTTTCAAAGTCGTTAAGCCTCTATTTAGAAGAGTCGTATTTATTTTTCCAAAGTTGTGAACCTCTACTTAGGGGAGTTTTATGTTATTTAGCCAATTTATGTGTCTAGAAAAAAAAAAAAACATGTTGGGATGATGATCTCAACATGAGGAGTGTCTACGTATTTGCATAATTCCTATTATATAGGAAATGCACAAAAAGGGGTAGCTATAGACACTTTAATTAGTCCGGACCTAAGCCTATCGGGCTTGGCCCAATAGGGTCCAAGTAGTTAGGCCCAAACTGTTTATTGTTTTATTTATTTATTTGTGTTTTTAATTTTTTTGGATTTTATTTTATTTTATTTTGATGACAATCTGTGATTTATTTATTTATTTTTCATTTTATTTTTTAGTTGATTTATCTTTAGTTGTTTTTAGATAATGATGGGATAATAGCTAAAAAAAGGAAAAAATAAAAAAAAATGAAAATTCTATCGTTTATGGGGTGCTGGCAAAATTGCAATTGATTTTAATTTTCTTAGGATAAATCTTATGTTCGGGGATAATACGAAATAGTCAAGAATTTTTAGAGAAATTTTTAGGGACTAAAAAGTTTTTTTTTTGAAATTTTTTTGGAAAATTTTCAGATTTTGACGAAATTTTTTGATGAAATTTGAATTTTTGGGCAACTTTTTGGTGACTTTTCCAGATTTTGGTGAAGTTCCCAATTTTCGACATCCATTTTTCAAAAATCGACTAACTTCGACTAGATTCTAATGAATCTACCTAGATTCTAGTGACAATCCCAATATTTTATGAATGATTCAATTGGTGTTCTTAAAAGGTTTAGAAAGAGAGGGAGAGAAAGAAGAAGAAAAAAGAAATGGGGAAAAAGAAATCTAAGGAAGAAAGATTGGATTCTTGCTATTTATACCTTATCAAAACAACAACATTTTGGAGTTAAGAAACCCCCAGGATCCACGTGTTTTTATTCGGGCCAACCTGACCCGAGCGTAACCCGCTTTGCTAATCCGCATCCTAACTAGACCCTATATTCGAGCCAAGCCGAGTCGATTTTTTGAGCCATATTTTTGAGTCACCGTTTGTGTCTGAAGCCAAGTCACCCTAAGCTGCTCCAGCCGGGCCGTTTTTATTTTTTGATATTTTTTATTTATTATATTTAGTATTTTACTTTTGTGTTTTTTTCTTAGTATTTTTGCATAATTAAATTTGAAAAAAATTAAAAAAAAAGCCAAAAATAAAATATTTTTTGAGAAGAAGTATTAGTTATCTTATGATGGAAGTTATAAAAATTTCAAATGATAAATTTTTATAAAATTTGTAGGTCAGAAATTTTCTCTAAATTTATCTCAAATAGTGGAATAATTTAGATAAAGTTTCAATAAAAATAATTAATATTTATTTTCAAACAAACAGAAAATAAAAAAATATTAATAAAAAATTTGGAATTAAATACAAATTACCCAAGGATGAGATTCTTAAAAATTTTAAATGGTAAATTTCTTAAGAAATCTCTAGGTAAGAAATTTCTCTAAATTTGTCTCAAATGGTGAAATAATTTAAATGAAATTTTAATATAAATAATTGTATTCTTTTCCAAATAAAATTTTGGTTGAAAATATTTGATAATTACCCAATAATTAGATTTTTAGAAATTTGAAATGGTGAATTCTTAAGAAATCTCTAGGTGGAAAATTTCTTTAAATTTGTCCCAAATGGAAGAAGAATTTAAATGAAATTTTAACAAAAATAATTGTCATATTATTTTCTTTACAAAAAAAAGTGAAATAAAAAGAATTTCTAAATAGGCCTAAATGGTGGAGAATTTAAAAATTCAAAAGATAAGATATTTCTAATTTGGCCCAAATGGTGAAGTAATTAGATATATTTTTTACAAACAAAAAATAAAATAAAAATAATTAAACTTTTTTTCTCGACGATGAAGCCTCTTCAGGAAATTAAATGGGATTCTTAAATATTTTTGAGGTGATGAAATATTTTTTAAGGTTTTTACTAGATTGATGGAAGAATCTTAAAAATTATTTTCAATATTCGACATAAAAACTTAAAACCATTAGAATCAAGACCTTAGGATAAATTTAAAATAAAATGATACCATCATTCGGATGAGCATATGAGAGTGCTATAACCTTTCTTATATGTAACTGAACTCCCGAACTCTACTCTGGTTAGTAGACCTAAATCTATTCTTTTAGGGACCCTTAGTCAAGCTTTAAAGCTCTTTAAGAGGATAGATTTCTTAGGTGACCAATCACACCTAATTAAAAAAGATTGGTAGTGACTCTATTCGTTAAGTTTAGCTATAAAGACCTATATGTTATGATAGAAAATCTATCAGTCAAGCTTTCAAACGTCTTTACATTTGTTATAACTTCTTCATACATATCTTTTAACTATGTTAATGTACTTTAAAAGAACTCATTTCTTCATTACGGCCCACCAAAACACCTGTCTCAGGGAACTCAATTGTATGTTTTCTCCAAGTCAATAAATACCATAAATAGATATTTCCTTCTAGTTCGAAAACCCTTCAACAAAAGCTTTAATAGGTGAATTGCCTCTATTGTGAACCATCTTGGCATAAACCTAAATTAGTTTTTGAAAATAGTGACCGTATGTCATAGCTTACCCATAATTACTATTTTCCAAAGTTTTATAGTATGACTTATAAGCTTTATTCTTTGATAGTTCGAATAGTTTTGTATATCACTTTTATTCTTGTATAAAGGCATTAGAATACTTTTTCTTTATTCTTTTAACATCTTATGAGTATGTCAAATTTTATAAAAATTTCCATAAACCATCCAATCCTTATTTCACCTAAGCATTTCCAAACCCAAATTGAGATTCCATTTGGTTCTATAGCTTTCTTTACTTTCATCCTTCCTAAAAGCCTTTTTAATCTCATACCAAGAAAGAATATCTAAATACCAAAATTTGAAGATCCAAAAATCCTTAAATTTGGGATCAAATTTCAAAATTTTCTAAATTTGGACCACATTTCAAGAATTCGTAATTTTGGGACAAAACTTCAGTATTTCCAATGCTTTCGACCGATACCCAAATTTCAAGATATCAAGGAAACCCTAAATTTTGGGTCTAAATTTATTCAATTCAATAATGTCATCAAAATCTTTGAAGCAAATTTTTTCTCAAGAAAAAAATTAATATTCTGACCAATATCCAAAATTCAAGAGATTGTACTCACATTCATAATAAAATCAAATTAATATTTGCTTCAAATTTTTTTGTCTTATTTTCAAACATGAATTTTTGTGTATAATATAAAAAGTAGCAATAAAAGTATTTGAATTAATATGTAGTTAAGATATATTTTAACTTGATATCAATGCCAAATTTTAATTGATTTAGAAATAAACTAAAATACTATGATACTCACACTTTGTTTCTGCTTGTAAAATATGAAAGATCTTGAAGCAAAAAATATTCTATTTATCCAAAACATTCATCAAAGCTAAAAAACAGAATTCAAGAAAAGAAAACAATATTGATGCCACATTTCTTTCAATTGTCCAACAATACTTAACCAAACAACATCTACTGCCCAAGAAATTGATTGATGGAATGTTTATTTGTATTCTAAAAAATTATAAGAGGAAACAAAAACGAATAGTTATACATTTAATAAACATAATGAACTTCCCCAATAGGGATCTCTACCCAAATGTAATTTGTTTTAAAAAAGCATTTCAATACCTATAATCATATTCTTCAAATGCATGAAGCTTTAAAACTCTCAACCAATTTTCTTCTCTTTCACTACATCAATTTTTCCTTAATAAGCATTTTATTTTGAAGTGAACATTTAGTGTTATTTTTTGCATAATTCTAAAACTCAATAAGGAAAAAAAAAAGAAAAATAATGCTCAAGTTTATATATATATATATATATATATATCCAACTCTTATATCAAAATCATAAATATTACTTAAGAATACATGTGACTAAGTTTGTGCATTGAATTTATTACAAATAGGTCTTAACGTTCTAAAAATCATGAAGTCTAGATATTCGTATGGTAAATCTTCTATTTATTGGTATAGGTGAAGTTTGCCGAACTATTTCTACAATTCCTAATATAAAATGTTTTTCAACATCACGAAATGAATAATAAAAATAGGGGAATTTGAAATTCAAAAAAAGTGATTAATTTATTCAAATAACACTTACAAAGGATATAGACCTCTTACTCCTCTTTCCCTTAACAGATTGGTAGTAATAAAGGTCGATCTAACTTTAACTGTGATGTAACTAGACCTATATGCTTGATTGACAAACTTGAATTGTACAAGTACATAATTTTAGCTATAAAAAAGCTAGAAAAACACAATAGAAGTTAATAATCTATACAATACTTTGAAAAATAAATTTACCAAGGATGTAGAAAACATGTAAACAACCTACACTAAAGAAACAAAAAAAGACAAAACAAAACAAACAAATTTGGACAACCTACACTAAAAAAGAATTGTTACTTTTATAAATAGTATAAAACTTAACAAATTACCTAAAAAGAGAGTCTATACTAAAGAGAATTATAGCCTCTTCTCTAAAATCAATCAATCTCAATATACATGATTTTATACTAGTTGTAGGTTTTGAGTTGTTACTTTTATATATAGTATAGATATAGATAAATAGAGAAAATATTGACTTGAGATAGTACATATCACTATAATTAGATACAAATCTATAGAAAATATTTCAAAAAAGCCATTTCTTGTTTGCTTTTAGTAGGGAAATTAAGTGGATACTAAATTGGCAATACAATATGAACATAATGGAAATGTTGAATGCACATTTTGAACTTGGAAAGAAAAGTAAATTTTACAAATGGACTGGAGAAAAAAATTTACTTACATTTTATACAAAGGAAAAATATTATGATAAGAAGTTGAAAATCCTCATTATCGTCTATATTCTCGGCATGCATTGGTAATTACAAACATTATTTGTCAAACAATAAAGAAAAATTGCTATCCGATCACTTATTAATTCTCAAATTCTACTAGAATATCAAAATAAATAATTAAAAAAGCTAAAATCTCAATCATAAAAGTAGATTCTAATCAACTCAATCAACATAAATTCAATACCTAAAATGAAAAAAACAAAAGAATAACAATTAAATTCTAATTTATAACTCCTTATTTTCATTTCTCTCTTCTTTTTTCTTTTTTTTCCTTTTCTCCGTTCTCTATCTCTTTAATAGCTCCTTTCTAGTTTTCTAAAATCCTAAGAACCTTTTTCTTTCTTCTTTTAATTAAAGCAATTAAAACAGTATCATTTTTCTCCTGAAATAATTAAAAAATAAAAATTGGATTATTAAGTAAACAAATTGTTATGGCCTAATAATTGAATAACAAATGACATTTAATTAGGCCCGACAGGTGGAAGCATAAATGTTAATTATTGGAGCTAAACTGTCTTAACACATGGCTAAAGAGCGAGGGATGACATCTAATACATAAATCTTGCTCCTATCACGTGGCATTGTGGGTTTTTTTTAATACTTTTTATTTCTTAAACTTTAAACTTTTATTTTTTTTATTATCTTTTATTATTCTTTTTAATGCCCCTTTTTACTTTTAATTTTTATATTTAATTAATATTTTAAATAATTTTTTATAGCACCTGTTTGACACCAATATTTTTTCTCTTTTTTTTTTTTTTTACTTTTTAAAAATATTTAATAAATCATTTTTTAGATTTTAATTTTTTTGTATGTGATCTACTATGTAGACACTTAATTTTGTCTGGTATTATTTGAAATTGTTTTGAGTCCTGATAATGTGGGATTTGTGGAAGACTTTGAGCTAATCCATTTCTTCATTGATTTCTTTTAGTTTTGGGCTACTTAAGTCAAAAGCCCAATACTCTTTCTTGGGTTTATTTTATTTTATTTTTATTATTTGATTTTGTTTCCTTTTTATTTTATTATTGCTAAAAATAAAGAAAAAAGAAAAAAAATAGAAATTGGGTTAGATAAACAAAACCAAAAATTTAAAAGTTAAATTTCAAATAAATATAGGTTTGAACTGAAATACGATTAAGATGAAACCCTTAACAGATGAAATTTTCAACAATCCAAATTTTGGTGGATTCAAAACCCTATCTCACTTAAGGTAATTCTCTTATATAAATAGACTCAAGTAAGCATAATGAGGCATCAACAATAGCTCCATGAGTAAAAACGAATAAGAAAAAACACGGAAGTAGTAGAAGCCAAAATCGAAAAAGGTTTTCTGGTAGTATCTTTTAGGTTTAGATTTAGGTTTTAAATTTTCTTCTTTGGGGGTTTTTGGTTAGCAAGGTAAAGGGGAGTTGTTTTTGGTGTTTCGGGTTTGTTTAAATGGTGATCAGTAGTGGTAAAATTTTTTTTATAGTGGACATTTAGGATTTTCTTATTTAGATCTTGAGGTTTTGGTAAGATTTAGAAAATGAAATTCCAAAATAGGAAAAAAGAAGCCAAAAAGTTTATATCTAAAAGTATTTGGTGAACTCCAACTTCGATGGATGACTAATGGCGATGATGAGTGATGGTTGACTTTGTCGAGTTTTGTCGAAATATGGAGATCTTGAAGAAACCAGTCGGTGTTCATTTGTTTTTATAAAGAGTTAGAGAAAATATAAAGAGGAGATAATAGAAAAAAATTTGAGGAAGATAGGATTCGCATGTTAACCATTCTTCGACTTAGATCCATGTGATTCGATCATAATCCTTTAAGTTGTTGAATCAAATCGAGTCAACTCTAAGCTACTTTTGAGTTGAGCCATGAATGGAACCAGATTTTAGCCGTCAAGTTGAGTCGTCTCTTAAGCCAAGCTGAAAAAGTTTTTGGTACTTTTTTAGCATTTTTGTTATTTTCTTACATTTTATTTATTGTTTCAAATAAAAATATGTTTTTAAATGAAAAATAAAAATTAAATTGTGAAACCTTACCAACATATTAGAGGTTTTTGAAATTTAAAAGTAATTTTTGAAAAATAAAAATAAAACTTTACCAATATATTGAAAGGTTTTATGAATTTTAAAAAATAATTTTTTAAAAAGATTGATTTTAAAGTTAAGACTTTACCAATACATTAGAAGGTTTTGTAATTTTAAAATATTGTTTTGAAAATAAATTCATATCAACATATTGGAAGATATTTTTCTACTAATTTTTGATAAATTTAGAAATAAATCTTACTAACATATTGAAAAATCTTACTTTTTATTTTTTAAAAAAACAATGCTTGGAAATATAATTTTATAAATTCCTACCAACAAATTAGATGATTTTTTAGATAAAACTCTTACCAACATATTAAAAGATTTTTGAAAAATAAAAATCTAAATAGTGATGATTTGTTATATCATTCTTATAAAATAAATTAAAATTTGAATCTCTTATTGATAAAATTACTAAAACATTGCAAATAGTCATTTTTATGTAAATTTCTAGGTAAAGAATTCTTTATAAATATTACGAACATATTGAAAATTTAGAAAAATGTTCCAATATAAAAGATTCCTATAAAATTTGATTTTTCATGAATTTAGTTATTTGTTAAATATTAACAAATCCAATGATGAAACTTTTTCAAGCGAGACAAATAATCTTCTTAAATACCCCTGAGGTAAAAGAATATTCTTAAACTGTTATTGACATATTAGAATAATTTAAGAATAGTATTTTATAATTAATTACTTAGTAAGCTTTTCAAAGTTTATTTAGGTATAGGAAAACATAAAATAAACTGGTACCATCCTTTGGATGAACTTTGTGGGGGTCCTATAACCTTCCCTACACATAATCATATTTTTGGATATTGTCTAGTTTTATAGATTAGAATCTATCTTTTCAAAGAACTTAAGTCAAGTGTGGATCTTTCTTTAAGAGGGAATAGATTCAGTTAGGTGGCTAATCACACCTAGATAAAAAAAACTGCTTGTGACTTCTTTTATTGTGTCTAATGATTAAGTTTATAAATTGTTCGTTATGCAGTTTAATGATTGCACTAGGGTTATTACGAGTTAGGCTAGTAAAGGATTTTAGTTTATCCAAGCCTAAACTTAATAAATTTAAGGAGTTTTTCTTTCAAATGTTTTATTATTTTCAAGCATTTATATTATGTCATTCATATGCATAATCATAACATCAGCTTTATACTCGGGATCCGTCCTAGGAGGGATTAAAGTACCTATCATTTGGTGAGGTTTTATGCCTTTACATAGGCTAGTAAAATACTCCTACTCAAATTGAATTATTTTCACTTATAACCTATTATAGGTAAGGATTGAGGTATCTTATTAATCTGTTATTGATGAAAGTGAGGAGCAATTTGGAAACCATTAAATTGAAAATCCAAAGTACACATATAGTGAACCTTGAGGAACCTAACGTGTAGGTAAAGCCATATGTTTCCCTTCGTAGAAATAAGCCAAAATTTAGGTTATGCATTTTTACATTGATTATTTCTTCTAATATTATGTGTTAATGAAAGATGTGATGAATTGTCATTTAATTTTGTCTTTTGTCTTTGTTAGGCATAAGTATTTTTTTGTCATCTATCTAATTTATGCATTTCATTATGTCATTTTGTGCCAACTTGTGAATTTTGGTGGTTGAGATAATTGTTTCTAATTTTTTTTGTTACATAAATTTTGGTGGTTGAGATAATTGTTTCTAATTTTTTTTGTTACATAAGCATACGCATCTTAATTTAAAAATTATGGTAACAATGGTCCAAAGATAACTCGACCATCAAAGAATCTGATTTAGCCTACTTACCGTCAGTAAAATACTTTGGTCCAAATCAATATTATGGAGTAAGAGTAAGCTACTCGATTTGAAAGAATAGAGAAAGCCCAAAAAGAATTGAAAGGCAAACAGAACAAAATTATGGACATGCTCAAGCATATAGGCAAAGGGAAAGTTGTGGAAAATATCCCTAACTTGTAAGAGCATCCATCTCAAGATATAGTGGATCCTTTACATCTTCTTGGGTTCAATCCCTACCAAGGCCAGACTTTTCAAAGGGCACCAAAATAGCAACTTCCCTTCCTTAGGGCATATTTATACATTTATCCAAGAAAGCCATCCACAATTGCCCAAGGTCAGTTCCAAGGTTTCACTAATCTGTAACTCGATGATATGTCTAGTTGGACGAACTCATAACACCTAATGGAAAAAACTAGCAAGGTTATTCATTACTAAATACAAACTTATCATTAAGAATGCCACTGAAAACTTTGCTGGCATAGTAATCTTTAGTGAGATTATTGAAAATACCATTAAGAATGGCAAACTTGATGAAAGAAAGACTATTAGTGCAAAGAAAATCAGTGCACTCAAAAAAAAGAAAATAAAATTAAAGTTATGACCTATAAAGGGTAAGAATTTGGAAGGTTCACCCCATATTAAAATCATCTAGTGCACCAAGCCATGTAATAGTAACCTATTAACCATTTCAGTCAATGCTAACACTAGTTTTTTAATTAGGTTTTCACCCACCCGCATATGTGCCTAATCTTGCCACAATTCCAACTATAAGACTAGTTTCAAGGTCTAATAACCAAGCAAGTGGTTCAGGGAGACCTCAAAATAACATAGAAAGAACTTATATTGATTCTGTCCCCATGTCATACAATGAGTTATTCTTGAAACTTACTTAAAATCACCTAGTATCACCAATTCATTTAGAACCTATGATTCCAACCTATTTCAAATGCTATGATGCCAATGACACATGTGATTATCAGAATAGAAAATGGATTATTCCATATAAAGTTGCCCTGTTTTCAAGTATAAGGTGCAACATTTGATTAGAGCGGGCTTAGTGAGCTTTTATAAGCTAAAAGGGCCAAATATCATTGAAAATATTTTCCTTGACCACACAAGGGCATGATTTTAGGAATGATGAGGAAAGTTGAAATTTTTGGAATTGCTTGCCATTTTAGGATTTCTTTTAGAGTAATGCTAAGATTTCTTTTATATATTAAGAATTCATTTTTTTTTATCATTTTAATAAAACTAACAAGTATGTTAATTTAGGATATGATGCATTTTAATTGCATTTTCTCTTTCATATGAATCACCATTTTATAACCATTTTCATATTCCAAATAATGATAACTGGACAATGGTGACAATAATTTGGGATTCAATTTTGAAAATTTATTTATATAAATAAACTTGATTTATGGAGGTTATTTAAGTAAAAGAAATTCATTGTGCAAAGGAAACTGAGACTAGTATGCAATTTTTCTCCTTTGAAAAGTGAAATAAAGATGTCTCATAAGCATGTAGTCCTTTATAATGATTTATCACAAGTTTGTCTTTGTTCAATAAATTGTCTTTAAAAAAAGTATTCATTTTTTATATGAGAAATAATAATCTTTTCATTACTTTTCATGAAAAGAAAAAAAAATCCATTGCTGTCCCTTTTAAGCCTATTATTTTTTTTAAAGAACCCAACCAAGAATCACTTTTCACACTTGATAGCAAATTTTGGTAAGAGACCTATTTGAAAAAAATAGAAAGCAAAGGTTACAAAAGGTTTTAAGGCTGAAGATTTGAACAAGACCCTTTCACAAAAAAGAAAAATGAATGCCACAAAAAGAACATTTTTATGTGTAAATTCTTCTTGAGAAGGAAAAATGATAAAGAAAAGATGGAAAAAAATGAAAAAAAAAAGAAATATGAAAAAATGATGGGGCAAAATACCAAGTTACGAAATGATCCTTTGGTCTATGATTTTTTAAACACTTGTTTTGAGCTTATTTCTCCTCTTTTCATAATCTTTTACCATAGCCTATGTTACATACCTTAAAAGTTCATTTTGATCAAATATGAATGACTGAATTGAAAAGTCATATATTTAATAAAGGCAGGCTATTGATAAGATAATGAGATATATATTCTCAAGTTTTGAGATTAGTATGATATTAGATAAGATATCAGTCATAAATGAAGTGAACAAGATTAGAAAAAAAAAATGAAAAAATGGAAATTGAGAAAAAAAAAAGTAAAGAAATACTCAAATTAAAAACCTAAAACGGTGATTTGAGTAAAAAAAAAATCTAAACAGAACACAGAAAATGACAATTAGGTCTAAAAGATTAATGTCATTTAAAGATCCTGTGAAACTAGAGAAGAGGTTCAATGAAATGAGTTTTTTTAAAAGAAATTCTAAATTTGAATTCAAAATTGTTTGAATATTCATTATTTGTGTGTTATTATCCCATCCAAACATTTATCATAGTGATTTGTTTTTGTTTGTTTGCCTATTTGTTCTTTATTATATTTGTTTTATTTAGTAGTGAATTCACGTGTTCTCTAATTTATCTTTCATTTTTTGCATCCTTATGATGAATGAAGGAAATGTATGATTACATTATACTTGTCACAAATTGAAATGATGATAAATAAATGAATGATAATATTCATAAAAGATTCTTGCATTTGTTTGAAAAATGTCCAAGATGATAGAAGTAGGAAGGAAATGAAATGAGAATGATGAAAGAAGATTGAAAGATGTTTTGAAAAGGCAAATGTGGTGATCAAGTGATGAAAATGATGATGGATTAGTCAATAGAACTTGTAGGCTTCGACCAAATGATAAAAATAATCATGGATTAGTGATAAAACTTTTGAGAATTTTTAAACTATTAGTATTAAGAAGCTGAAAAAGGAAAAGATAAAGTGGTGTAGTCTTGATAACCTTTTTACCATAATTGTATGTGCATAAAATTGATTTTATTGACATTTGCATTGTATGCGCTGCATTCATGACTGTTATTTAACTAGAAATTTTGATTTTGAATTTTGAAATTGAACTTAGAAAAAGGCTATAGATTTTTTAAAAGAGGTAGATTTAGTTAAGTGGCTAGTAGTACCTAAATAAAAAAAGATTGGTAGTGACTTTTTTTATTTGTGTTTAATGGTTCAGTTTACAAACTTGTACATTATGACACTTTATACCAATGGTATGCAATGAATTTTTTTTCATGTTTTTACTTTTACTTTTTTTATTTTTTTATTTTTAATATATTTAACAAATAATTATTTAGATTTTATTTTTTATGAGACCTACTCTATATAAGGGCATGCCATGTATTAAGTCATTTAATTCTTTTTTTTTCTGTATATATATTTTTTCTTTTTTATTTTATAAATATTTTAAATATTTAAAAAATTTTAAAGTAAGGCCATTTGATCTTATAATTAAAAAATATATATATTTTTTGTTATTTTTTTAATTTGATAATTTTTTAAGAAATGGATATTAAGGAAGTGTTTAATTCTCATCCAAGGTATTGACGTGACATCTTATTTTTTTTTGCCTTCTTCTTCCTTTTACTTTTTTGTTAACTTTTTTTTTAATTAGATAAATTTATTAACAAAACCAATAGAGATGTCCACATGACGTCTCAATTGATTATTTTCTTTTTTTTTTTTTAATTTTTTTAATTATATAAATTTTGCAACAAAAATAGCCAATAAATGGGGATGGTATAACAATTCATATATAATGGGTTTCTATTTGACTCGATTTGTTAAAGGACAATCTTTTTTTTTTTCATTTTTCATT
This sequence comes from Durio zibethinus, assembly GCF_047325235.1. Classification (NCBI taxonomy): domain Eukaryota; kingdom Viridiplantae; phylum Streptophyta; class Magnoliopsida; order Malvales; family Malvaceae; genus Durio; species Durio zibethinus. The sequence goes on from NC_143187.1 coordinate 17,467,242, forward strand.
TATTTTTATTATATAAATTTTGTAAGTCAATGAAAAAGTCACATAACACCCTCATTTGTTTATTTTCTTTAGTATTTTTTATTTTTTTAATTAAATCAATTTTACAATAAAATGAGTTAGTTGATAGTGATATCAAAATAATCAATATTCTATAGACATGTTGATATGGGCATTTTTGTTAAAGATCATTATTAAGTCAAGTTAGATCATTTGTTTTATAGAAAAAAGGAATGGGCCAAAAGCAAATTTGCGGTCCTTTACCTTTAAGCACCTTATAGTATATATAAAAATATATTTTTTATTATCTATTTAATTTTATATTTACATATGTAATAAAGTAATGATAAAGTATTCTTGTTATGAAAACTTGTTTTATTTGCAATGATTTTTTAATGTCGTTGCTTAATTTATTTTTTAATATTTTATACAATAACAAAAAAATTGTTACAAAAATTTTAATTGTATTTGTAATAATAAAAAATTATTGTTGCAAAATGGTATAATATTTACAACAACTTTTCATAATCGTTGCTTAACTGATTTTTTTAAATATTTAATAAAACAATAATTTTTATCATTGCGATTTTCTATTATATTCGTAACAACAAAAAAAATTTTTTTTGCGATATTTCGTTATATTTCCAACGACTTTACAGCGTTGTTTCTTAGTCAAAATTTTAATATTTTATACAAAGATAAAAAATTTGTTGCAAATATTTAATCATGACATAGATAAATTCATTAAATGAGTTCTAAATAGGCAATTGTTTGAAGGAATGAAAAAAAAAAAACTAATTAAAGTTTAAGCAACAATGTATTAAGCTCGTCACTTTGACTTACAAGAAAATATAACTTCCAGGTAACATTAACATGTACATATATGCACATAAATACATGTAAGCGTGGCCTATGCACACTCAGACAAATAGAGAGAAAGTGAGTGAGTGAGTGGTAATAATAGAGATATAAATGTGCCATCACATGCATTGCTTTCACATGTACTATTTTCTCATGCACCACACCATCTCTCTGGCACTAGCTGCAAGCCTTCATCATTTAAACTTTTATTTTCAGGTTAGATGCTGTATCAAGGATGCCAATGACCATGTCATCATTGAATCCACCTACAGGCCATATCTTGATATGTTTCTTCAATCCGAGAAATGTTGGGGTATGGGTAGTGTGAAGGTGGCCAAATGTTTCTTGGTATGTGGCAAGATGACCATGAAATTTACATTACAAGAAAGTGGATATCAGCAGCCTTATTTTGCAACGATTGAAAACATTGTTGCTAAATCTTGTTATATGTACAAAGATTTTTTATAATCGCTGCTTAATTGAATTTTTTAATACTTTATATAACGATATCATTGTGAATTTCCATTATGTTTATAATGACAAAAAATGTTGTTATGAAAACTTATTTTATTTGCAACAATTAGGAAAAGTCATTGCTTAATTTATTTTTTTAATATTTTACACAACAACAACAAAATTGTTACAAAAAATTTTATCATAATTTTAATGATAAAAAATTACTGTTGCGAAATATAATAACATTTACAATGACTTTTCATAATCATTGCTTAATTAATTTTTAAAAAATATATTACATAACGATAATTTTTATTGTTATGAATTCCTATTATTTTCATAATAACAAAAAAATTTGTTGCAATAATTAGTTATATTTTCAACGATTTTACAATGTCAATACTTAATCAAAATTTTAATATTTTTTACAACAATCAAAATTTGTTGCAAATATTTAATCATATTTATAACGAAAAAAATTCTTGTAAGATGGAATGAAAAAATTAATTTATATAATATAATATAATATTTTTCTTCTCATTAATTATAAGAATTAGTGCGATTTCTCAAAGTATTGTTACAATTAGTATTAGTATTAATAATAGCATCTATTAAAATTTTATATAAAATATAAATATTAAATATATATTTTAATTTATAAAAATTTAGAGAAATAAAATCGCATTTCCTTGTGAGCTTATTTATAGTTAGCTATTAACAACATCACAAGAATTTTTTTTATCATGACGGTGTTATAGTTCTGACTATTAATTAAGGAGTTTTAATATATAAATTGACCTAAATCCACCATAAATTAATTAATCTATTGTCTAGAAAAAAAAAACATATGTAGAGAGTTTATGTTGTTACATATCAATTGTCTTTTCTCCTAAATTACCATCTAAAACATTTTACATCCTTGTAAGGAATAATTTTATTATTTAATCAAATAGTAATATATTGAATGAATGCTAATTTTATGTTGATAACTTTATGTTATTATTAGTAGATTCTTAAAATTGTGAGGTAGCATTTTTTTAATGGTTTTAAAAAGTATTTTTTAGAATCATTCTATTATATTTTAAACTTATAATTTTGATACCATTTTAGAGGTGTCAAATAGGTCGTGATAGGCCAACATAGTCCATTTAAATATTAGTCCATGGGTTAATAGATTGTGCCGGCCTAATACTATTTTTTAATGTGCCGTGCAAACAAGGCACATGACTTCTAACCTTCGTAGGTCATGCTATGCGTGGCACAATACTATTTTTTGTGCCGGGATAGGCTAAGCACAACTGATGAATAATTTTTTAAAATTTTAATTTTTTCAAAAAATTCATCTATTATTAAAAAATTTAGTCAATTCTTTATAACGACAATGTTCTAATATAGTTCATAGAAATGGTTTATTTTTTCTTCTTTCTCTTTCACCAACTAGCCGCCTCTATTTCTTTCTAATCTTTTCTCATTCCTCAAATTTTCCTCACCTTCAAGCCATACTTGATTCTTTTATCGGTGACTCTTCCTCATTCTACCTTCTCATTTTTTCATATTTTATCTTTTATTTTCTCATTCCCCAAACTCCCAGTCTCTCTTTCTTTTTCATGATTCTCTAAAAACCTTTTTTTTTTTTCTTTTTCTTCGATGACTATGACCTTAGTTTCAATGACAGTTATGGATATATCTCCTTATTTTCCTAATCCTTAATTAAAATACCTACTGAACTCTAGATTAGCAATTCAAAATTTTTTCCTTATTTTAAAACTATTTTAGATGAAGAAACAATGCCTTGGTCTCTTTTTGGCCCCATGTAACATCACACTCTTACGTTTTATATCTAATTTTTGTTGGCTATTTATAGATGGGTTTGAGCCATTTACTTTTATTTTTTATTTCATTTTTATATTTCTTGCAGTTCTTTACTTCTTTCACTTAAGCTTTTGTTTCTTTTTTTTTCCCTCTTTTCTTCATTAAACTTATGGTGTAAATGATTGCATTAAAAATTTTAGCTTTTTAGTGCTTAATTTTAGTACAATTTGATTATTATTTTAGCTTGTTATTTAGCATTTCTTAGCAAAATACTCATAAAATTACAATTGTCTTATGTGTAGATAAAAATGAAGAAAATAAAGAATTTTGATCAATTTAGATATATTTTGAAGGATTTTTTATGCATATTGTGAAAATGGGCTAAAACTAGTGTCATTAAGTTAGACATCTTTTGAGGGAGTTTCCTTAAGCCTTTCTTTAATGAATTTTTTTTAGCATTAGTTTAAGTATTTTTCTAATGATTTTATTGTTAGATTTGCTCATAGGATACTTGAATTTTTTTTAGTGAAAAAATAAAAACACACATCCATGCAAAAGGCTTAACAATGAAAAGATGATGCACAAATGGCATGGAATGTAACCTTCATTTACATGAGAATTGGGCATCATATTTTGGCATTCAAAGGAAGACTTGAAAAGGTGATGACATGGCATATTAGAGAGCTTTCATTGGTCATAACTTAGAATTTTTGGAATGAAAAAATGTATGAGAAAGGCTTGCAATTGAAGAAGAACAAAGAAGCCTACAAACAACCATTCACCAAATGTAAAAGTAAAGAGGAAAGAAGTCTCTAGAAGTTCACCTCATTGTAAATATTTTCGAGAGATTTTTTGGAGCTCCATTAACCACTCACCTACCTATAAATAGGAGTGGAACCAGCTTTTTTAGAGAGATTTTAATTGAGGATTTTATTTTTCTTGTTTTTTAAGTTTTTGTACTTTTCTTTACTACATTTTATTTTCTTAGCAACCAAACAACCTTTGATTTTCATGTTTTTCTATTGATTTTCACTGTACTTTTAGATTTTCTTAAGTATTTTTCATTGTTCTTTACAATTTTGACAATGAAACTTGCAAATTTCATTGATTTCTAGCTCAAATCTATTGATTTTTCATTGATAATTTATTTTTGAATTTATTAGTTCTGACCTATCTATGGTTTTTGATGATATCTTATACAAATCTTAGTTGATTTTGTTCAAAATTTTTTTCATAGTTTCCTAATTTAATTAGCTACAACATATTAAAAATTGGTGTAAACAATACCAAAAATGTAGTAGTTCTGATAGATATGGTTACTCGTTGTGTAAACTTATGATGTTTTTTGTTTAAAGAAGCATAAATGCAATTTTAAACTAATGATGTTAAGTGAAATTGTGTTATTTGATTTAAAATTTTTAGCTTTGTTACAATTCACTATGTGCTTTATTGTTTCATGATTTTAAGTTTATAAGATCTTTTAGTAGTTTTCTATCTATTTTAAAATACATAAGTTTAGATAAAAATTAACTTTTCTAAGCATACAAAGCAATCTTCTAACTACAATAAAAATTCAACTTGTGATATACAATTAAGTTCATGTGCTATGTAGGGAATTAGTTATCTAATTTAATTGATGTTTTTAAGAAGCTAAAGGTCCATATGCTATGACTTTGATAGAGATTAAAAAGTCATTAACAAAGGCCAAATAAGATGTGGAGAAATTACTTTTTTTTTTGCAATAGGTTTAGTTTTTCATATATATATATATATATATATACATAGTGCAAAAGTTAACTTGTAATATTTTTCAATTATTTTATTTGTTTTTTTTATTATAATGATAGTGTTTTAGCTAATTTGTTCTTTTTTTTTTTTTTACATGAAGTGTTACAATACTTATGATATAATATGATTTCAATTTTCTTTTATCTTTCTTTTGAATTTATGAGATTTTTATTGTATTAAACTTTGAAAAGGTTGTAATTGATAATAAATGTAAAAGAGGGAAATAATATTTAATTTTGTAAATTAATTTGCAGGAGGTATGTGATTTTCATGTGTATTAACTAAGTCTTTTTAATTCTTTATTGATAGTTCATTTGATTTTTTGAAATTTATATAATTTACTACTCTTTGATATAATAAAGTTCATGTTATGGAAGTAAAATTGAAATAACTTAGGGAACTAGAAGCATTAGGATTCCCATGAAATTAAATAGTTTGAGCACTTATTAGATGAGTTTTTATAGGGTAGGAAAAACTAAACAACTTTTTCTTACTTTTTTCAGCATTTGTTTTTTTACTAAGGTTATGAATGATTTTACACCTACTATTCATTATTCAATCCAACTTGAGAGTCTTCTCAAATTGCTTGTAGTAATTAAATATTGAAAAACTTGATGTAAAAAAGTTGAATAGTTTGGCTTGTTTATTAAATGAACTTAAAGGTCAAGGATAAGTTTTTCTATTAGGCTTTGCTTAGTAGGAAAAATGGAAAAGGTTAAGGATAAACAATTTGTTAATTTAATAGTTAAGGTATAAAGTAGGAAAATGGTTATGAATTTTAACTATTGGATTAATAAGTTTTCTATTCTCACATTTTTCTATTCTTCCTACCAAGGCTTTAGTCTTTCTTACCACGTAAAGCCTTAGTGTATAAATGGTTTGCTACACTTATATGGTATGCTTGAGGTGGTTGATATCCATGTTCATATTATCTTGTTTTGATAGGTTTCAAATCTCTATATATTGAAATTGGATTCTAGTAAAACATATTGGAATAACTATTCTTGGTGAAATGCTTTTTTTTTTTTTTCACTTTATGCTCTAGACATTGTTTTTTTTATGTTAATTGATTTTATTAAAAAAAAGAGGTTGTTGATGCAAGCTTCTGGAGTGTATTTATTGGCTCACAACTTGAGGTAAGGTAAAATATTTATTTATTTACTTTTAAAGTGTTGTTTGGAAACAATAGTTCTCTCTTTATGTTTAAGTAATTATTTCTCTAATTTCAATATAAAGGAAATTGTTGCCATATCAATGTTTAATGTTAATTGTGCACTAACAGTGGTATCTATGTTAGAATGTCAAGGTAATCAATCATTCATTTTTATAACACTAATATTTTGACAAAAATTTTAAAAAAATTTCTTCATATAAGGAGTATTCAAAAGGTTTATTATTATTTTTAAAAAAGCTACATCATCAAATTCAAAACTTTTTTACCTTAAATTTTTATTTTTATAAAAAATCCAATTTAAATTGGAATCTTTGATATCGGAAAGATCTTTTTAAATTATTCCTATATTTTGATAAGAAATCGAGAGTGTTTCCTTATTAGAAATTTACGTTGAAATTGTTGTTGCAACTATTTAGCACATTGAAAGATTCAAAATTTGAATTTTATTTTTCTAAATTTTAGGAGAAATTGATAATTTCAATTTTTCTACAAACATTTTTTTTAAAAAAAAGTTTATTGTAAAGAAAAATTGATACTTCAACATTTTCTAAAGCGTTTTTAAATTTTCTTATTTTTTTATTTTAAAAAAATTTAAGAAAATTTGATTTTTCAACTTTTTTCATTAGTATTTTCAAAAAAATCTTTTCTTCTTTTTTTCCTAATTTTATTTTATTATTTTTAAAGAATTTAGGGAAAATTTGATATTCTAACTTTTTCCTATGTACATTTTATTTGCTTAAAAAAAATTCATATTTAAAAATTTTTTTTCAATATTTTTTTAAAATTTATTCCTAATAAGTTTTAACAAACATTTTATCTTTTCACACAAATTAAAAAAATAGTTTTAATGTGACACATGAAATAGAATAAATAATTACAAAAAATAAAATAAAAATAATAAAAATATACAAAAAAGGGTTAAAAAATAAAAAAATATAAAAAATGAAATAAATAAAAACCTTTGATCAACACTGGTTAATGGCTCGATCAACAATCAAACGACTTGGTCAACTAGCTTAGGTCCATAGTTAATGGCTTCAACTAGCTTAGCTTAGTTCCTAGCTAGGCTTGGTGGCTTGGTAATAGTTTTAATCAATACGACGTCATTTTGCATATGATATAACTGGCCCAAAAATGTCAAAATTTTTTCATTTTCATTTTCTTTTTCCTCTTTTCTCTTTTTCTCTCTAAATGATTTTCGATGTTGGAATCATCATTGGTGCTATCGTTGCCTACTATAACCACCACCAGCCTCTGATCATTGGTGTCAAAAAATCCCTAAAAAATACCAAAAAACTCCTTTTCACTTACTCTTTTGATCTAACGTTTTAAATTTTTCCAAAAAAATTTTTTCCATAAAAAATTGATAAAAGCCAAAAGCTAAAAACTTAGATTTACCATTGTTGTCACTTCCAATGGCCACCAAATTTTCACTAAGTCTTCCTCTCTCTAGTCACTGGATTTCCACCATTAGGATTTCTCGAAAACCCTTTAGAAAATTCTAGATCTAAATTTTGGCTCAAATTTTGAAGTTATTGGAAAACCACCTCACTATCGTCCGATCAGTATGAAATTTAAATATGTTGATCTTTTCTCCATGCTCTACCTTTACACCATGTAGATGCTTGTAATCATTTCATGCCACCTTAGGCCACCTCTGCCAATGATGGTCTTCTTTACCTTATGCTTTCTTTTTCTTACTACTTTTTATTTTCTTGATCCTATGGTATTGTTGAAAGTGCATATTGAGTGATAATTTTAGGTTAAGTCCTATTGATGGTGATGATTGGTAATAAGCAATAGTGAAATAGAATGAGATGCTAGAAGAGGTAGAATTTCTTACTTTTCAATTTAGGCTCAAAGAATATTTTTTATTAATTTATTGGTGTGTTTTTTTCTTTGATGTATCTCTTTTTGTGAATTCCTCCTTATTTGGGTTTCTCAGCTCCAATTTATGGAACTCAAACAGTGACCAAGTCCTTTAATTTTAGGGGTTACAAACTTCATTTTCTACTGATTGGATGGCTAGCAATGAAAAATAGGGATGATAGACAGTTGAATCTTAGGCTTCAGTTTCCTTATTGATTTTGCCATTTCTAAATTTTTACTTTTGTTTTAACTGTTTGACCTTTTTTTTTTTACTTTTTCTTAATTTTTATTAATAAAATAAAATAAAACCAATCAATTTCTGATAGGCCTAAACATTGGACTTCATTATTAGGCTTTGGATTCTCAATCCCAACCTTAAATTTGACTAGACTTAAACCCATGAAAATCAATCTATTTTAGTTTAATTGAGCCAATACACAATTAAAATATTGAAATGAATCCAAATTAGGTATGTCAAAATTTTAAATTAAATTCGAGACTTATTTTAATTTTTTTGATAAAATTAGGTAAATATAAACACAATCAAAGAGTCATAACTTTAGGATTCAATTTCTGTAAAAAGAGATTGTTATAGGTTCATTTGACATTTAGAATTTCAAATTTCTTTCTCTTTTTTTTTTTTTTTTTCCATTTTTTCACAAATAAAAGCTTGTTTTTTTGGCATTATTTGCAACAAAAGACCTTGTTAAAGACAAGTTTATCTTGTCTAAGGGTGACATATTTGTAGGAAAAGGTTATGCCTATGATGGAATGTTTAAACTTAATGTATCTCATAATTATAATTCTTTCGCTTATATGCTTATCTCATACAATTTATGGCATTTTAGATTACGACATGTTCATTGTAATAGAATGGATGCAATGTCTAAATCTTATTTAATTCCAAGCGATAAAAAAATGATGAAAGTGTAGAACATGCTTGCTAACTAAGATAACTAGGAAACCTATTCATAAAGTTGAAAAAAGTACTAAAATTCTAGAATTAATACATAGCAATGTCTATGATTTACATGAAACTCCTTCTATAAGAAGTAAAAGATATTTTGTCACATTTATAATGATTGTTCTAGATATTGCTATTTTTTTATATGTATTCTAAGGATGAACATTAAATAAGTTTAGGACTTATAACAATGAAGTTGAATTGCATTGTAATTCTAGAATAAATGTTTTAAAAACTAATAAAGGTAATACGTTGAATTAAATGAAATCATCCATGAGGTGACTACAACATATATAGTTCATAATCAAATGGTGTGGCTAAAAAAAAGAATAGGCCATTAACCGAAATGATTAATGCTTTGTTGTTTTACTTTGGTTTAGGACAAGATTATTAGGGTAAGGCATTATTAACTTTGTACAATATCCTTGCTATTAATTTTACTAACGTATGGATGAATACGATTTTGCTCATAGTATGTCACGTGTTAATGCTCCATTGGTTTTTCTTTTTTTTTTTGCATTTTTTTTTACTTTTGGCTTTTAAGAACGGATGTTCTGCTGCCATACTTTTGCCCACATTATGCCATGTGTCTTCATCTCATTGGGCAATTTTAATTTTTTTCCTTCTTTACCTTTTTTAAAAAATCTTTTTAACTTTTTTCTCTTTTAAAAATTAATAAAATTTTAAAGAAATTATAAAAAATATATATTTGTAAAGATTATATTTTCAAAGATTATATTTTTATGTATGGGACGCATTATATCAAACTTTCTATTTTGCTTTTCCTTTCGTTCTTTTTGTGTAAAGATTGTAAAAAAAATTGTAAACAATTATAAAAAATATATTTATTCTTTTAATTTTGCAAATGTGGCATAATGCTCCATCCTCATGATACAATATGGCAATTTCACCTTTTTCATTTTTTTTCTTATTTTCAAAAGTTTTTACATTTTTCAGATTTATAAAATTTTTGTTTAAAATTTTTTAAAAATTTTAAATATCTTATTTGAAATTTTATAAATATTTAATTTTTTTTATTTTTGATTTTGATTTTTTAAATATTTTATTATTTTTCCTAAAAATTACCAAAAAACGACAATTTTTTTAAAAAAGGTTTTAATTTTTTTTGTGAAATCCACTTATATTAAACTTTTTTATTTTACTTTTCTATTTTACCCTTGTTTTACATTTATTCCCTCTTTTTTTTTTAACTTTTAATTTTTTGGAACTTACTTAATACCAAAAGTATTTAACATGTTTGTTTTTGCTTTCTTTTAATTTTTAATTTTCTATTTTTTATATATCCGCCCATCCATCCATTTAATCCATCTACCTATACAATCCATCTCTTTTTTTTTTTTTTTCATTTTTAATCATTTTTCATTTCTTTTCATTTTTTCATATCTTTTCTTTTATTTTTCATTTTTTCTCTATATATTTAATAAAATTTTTCTACATATTTAATGAATTATCTATTTGAAAAAAGAATTATGTGAGACCTATTTGATCTTATTGATTAAAAATATTTTTTTTCAAGTGTTTTTTGGTTTTTATTTTTTAATCTTTTATATAAATCTTTTCATATTTTGACTTTACAAATGATCTTTTAGGTGTTCACCTAATCTAATATGAGTGATTTTATTTAAATCGAGATCGGATCGGGAGTGGAGTGATTTTTTCCATTTCAAAAGCATGGTTTGATTGAAGATGAGTTTAAAATGCTCCTGGTATAAATAAAAAGATGTTTTTATTATTTATGCAATTTTATATTTTTATATATGTATGATATTAATAAATGTATTCTTTAACACATTAATTTCATGAAATATTACATTTATATATAATTCAAATGTTATTTATATTAAAAAATAATAATTTTATAAATCAATTATATAAATGCTACAGTTTTGAAGTGTACATGTGTCATTTTACGCTTCTTTTTCCTTTTTTTTCCTTTTTCTTTTCATTTCCACATTTTTTATTTTTTATTATATATAATAAACCAATGCAATTAAAGTTATAGATTTTGGAGCAAAACTAACATGTCGAACAGCATTTCACTTTTCCATACTTCATTTTTTTTTTCTTTTTTTTTGGTTTTTTTTTTTATTTTTTTAAAATTTTTATTAAATCATTTTTAAATAATGGAGTTAACAAATAAATAACTTATATATGATGGTTTAGATTTGTTCAATTAAATCGATACACTTTTTAATTCGAGATAAGGCAGGGATTTTTTAATTGATATTCAAGTAAGTTGAAGGCTGTTTAGCTTATTTTGCGATAGGTATATATAAAAATATATATTTTATTATTTATTTATTTAATTATATATATGTGTATGTTTTAGTAAAATATTATTAGTTAATATTATAATTTAATAAAATATTTTATATTTATAGAAAATTAAGATATAATTTATTAAAAAATAATATCCAAATAATAAAAGTTTTAGATTTTGGTTTTTGAAACAATGGGACACTATGTCCTGCACTTTAATTTTTTTTTATCTTTTTTTAAAACAAAATAGTGAAGGTTTTTTTTAATTTAAAATTGGATTGAGTTTTTTTTTTTTTTTAAAATGTGTCAAAGACGGGTTTAAAGTGTTCCATTATAAAAAAAAAAAAAAGATATATTTTATTATTATTATTATTATTTTATATTTATATTATATTAGTAAAATTATTATTTAATATCATAATTTAATAAAAATACTATATATTTATAAATAATTAAGATATATTTATATTAAAAATAATATCCATACAATATAAATTTTAGATTTTGATTTTTTAGTGGAGACGATTCACTTGGCACTTTAAGTTGTTTTCATTTTTTTAAGACAAAAAAGTAAACCATTTTTTAATTTGAGATTGGATTAATTTTTTTAAAATTATAAGGATCAAAGATGAATTTAAAATATTTCATCACATATATATAATATATTTTATTATTTATTTAATTATATATATATCATATTAATTAAATTATTATTTAATATTCTAAATTAATATAATACTATATATTTATTAATAATTAAAATATAATTTATATTAAAAATAATATTCCCACAATTAAAATTTCGGATTTTTAAGGAACCTCGCACTGTCCATATGTCATTATTTTAGGTTTTCATTTTTTTTGTAACTTAATTCATTATTTTCCTTTTAAAGAATAAATAATAAAGAAAAATGATGTGATGGAAGAGCAAAAGTTGAAAATAGTTGGTGAAAAGAAATAAATGTGATGGATGGCTAACGTGTTAGATAAAAAATGTACTTCGACTTCCTTTTTTGTTTTTATCGTTACTCTTTCCTTTTTAACATTTTCATTCTTCTCTTTCCTCTTTAACCTTTTGCCCTTTTCTCTAAAAACAAAATTTTTGTTGGTTGCTATTGCGAAGTGTCGGGACTTAAGGGTGAGGGTGGGTAACCCGAAAGTTGAATGAACGAAAATTTAAAAAAATGAGGGCTAAAAAATATTTTCAATAAAAATAAAATAAAGAATTATTATTAATTTTTTTAAGGTGTGATTGATCATTTAAAAAAATTTTTTTTTCAATAAAACATTTAAAATAGGTTTAAAGTTTTATAAAAAAAATAAATTTATGGTTTGGGAAATTAGAATTTAAATTCGAGAATTAGTTACGTGTAAAAAATGATTAGTATCCCTACAATGCTCATCGAATATGGTACCAATTAATTGTATGTTATCCTTTAATTTTAGTAAAAATGGTCCAATTTTCCTTAATGTTTAAAATTAATTTCTTTTCCTTTTTTTTCTTCTTCTTTTTTTAGGAAAAACAAAAACAAATCAAATTTTAAAAAGAAAACTATCTTTTTGGTTTTGGATCAAAATGAAAACTCTTTAAATATTGAAACATCTCTTTTACTCTCTTATAATTAAGTTGAGCTTTAAAAATATTTCTAATTTAAGGGTTTTCAAATTGCTTCACTCAAACTGATATAACACTTCTCATAAATAATAATCACCAAGCATCTCCCTATAGTTGGACAAAATCTCAATAACTATATTTACTTGAGATATTATCTTATTTCAAAATATTTTTCTTTGAAAACATATTTTTGAAAACCAATGCATGAAATGTATGGACATAATAAAATATGATGAATGCATGACAAGATAAAATGAATGACAAAGTATGTATGCATAACAATATAAAAATGCATGTGATGAAATGCAAATGCATGATTAGTTTTAGGGTTTAGGCTGGTTTGGAGTTTGGGTTGATTTGGGGTCTAGGTTAGGGTTTAGGGTTAGGGTTTGGAGTTGAAGGTTTAGTTTAGGGTTTAGGGTTTAATTTAGGGTTTCGATTTAAGGTTTTAGCTTAGGATTTAGAGTTTAAGGTCTGGGGTTTGAAATTTAGGGTTTCATGAGATTTGAGTTTCATGGAATTTGGGGTTTGATGAGATTTGGGGTTTCATGAAAATGGACATGTGACCAAAATAAATTACAAAAATGTCTTTAATAATTACAAAAATGCCATTAATGAATGTTTATGACAAAAGAATGATATTAAAAAATAATTACGAACTAAGGTATTTTCAAACTTAAATCATAAACATGTTATGCATGAAAATTGAAGAACAAAATGGATTAGACATGAACAAACTTTAAAACTTATTTGAATGTTTCATCATTCATCATTAAACCCAACCAAACAACTTGAAAAATCAACCAAAATATCCATAAAAAAAACCACAGTTTTTCATTGAAAATTTTGTTCAAACATATTAAAAAAATACCAAACATCATAAAAATATAATTCCATACATGAATCAAAGCAACATATAACTTGAAAATAATGAACAAGGTTTAGCCAAACCATGAGTCACCATGGCCGAACTTTCATGAAACTTTTATCACGTATTCTTCACTTCATTCAAGCCTAACATGCATTATATAGTTACCAAATCATCACATAAGAACATTCTCACCATAAGAAGATATTTATCAAACATGAAACAAGCTAAAATAACTAAGGAAATATAAACAACTTGAGCATGAGCCAAACATCATCATATACCACAAAACTAGACCATAAACTAGTAGATTGCAAGTGCACCATTAACCAAACACATATTGGTAGCAAAAGAAACAAAGAACACATTTAGAAAGGAAGCCAAGAAAAGGTTCAGCCATGGAAAAGGAGGATGGTTGAACCTCCAACTTGGTTTTTCAATGGTGGATTTGTGTTATTTTTGTTTGTATTTCAACTTCAATCCAATTATTAATTAGTTGAACAAAATTTGATTAAAACTTTTAGCAAAAAAATAAACTAAAAAACCTTTAAGAAAATCAACAAAAAAATGGATGAAAAAAATAAAAATACAATAAAAAAATGTGATGGGAATGCTAGAAATGCAAAGAATGGATGTTAAGATAGTATACCTTTAAACAAAGCACCAAAGATTTTTTTTTTTTCTTTCTTTTTTTCTCTTATAGTTTACTCTCTTTTTTTTTCCTCTATTTTTTCTTTCTTCCATGATTTGCTCTATAGTTTTTTCATTAAAAATTGTCCCCTTTTATTCAAGAAGAAGCCCTTAAAAAAAATTTCCTTAAGATTAAATATAGACTTTAAAATTAAAACTCATCCAATGGCCAAGATTTTCTCCTTATTTTTATTCCATGGAGCAAACTTTAACCACTGGATCAAGTTTTCTTATGTGATCCAACTTTCCACAATGTTCATTGTAAAGGTTAAATTTTTACAACCATTAAACTAAGTGAAAAAAAAAAAAACCATTTTGTCTTTAGTAGAAAATTTTCTGTCTTTAGGCCATTTTCTTGAAAAACAATATTCTCATGCTTATTTTTATTATTTTAAAACACAAAAAATCATGAAATATTATAAAATTGAGATTTAAAAATCTTCGTGAAAATACGATCTCGAAAAGATCAAATTACGAAATTACCTATAAGGGGTATTTTAATAATTTCACGCCTTTCGAGGTGTTGCAGTAGCTTTTAATGATCCAAAAATCATCAAATATTATACAATCATGATACTAAAAAATTTTTAAAAAAATCAAACTCGAAAAGTTCAAATTATGAAATTACCCATAATGGGTATTTTGATAATTTCACACTTTCTGAGGTACAACCGATGTTTTAAAATTATAAAAATCATTAAATAATATCAAACCCTAATTTGGAACATTTCATGAAATTTCAACCTTGGGAAGGTCAAATTACAAAAATACCCTTAAGGGTATTTTTATAATTTCACACTTCTTATGGTGTGATCTGGGTTTTCAATGCTTCAAAAATCATGAAAATATATTCAATTATGATATAAAAGTTTACATGAAAATCCAACTTTAAGAAGACCAAATTATAAAAAAAACTTTAAGGGGGTGTTTAGTTCGGAGAAATCCATACATTTTCCCTCGAAATCTTACTATTGGGTATTTGATTTCAATATTTGATTTAGGATAATCTGATTTTGAGAAAATTTGATATATTCCTAACAATACTCAAAGTCTCGAAGTCAAAAACCCACTTATTCCTGTGGTATTCTAGGATTTCGGGAAGGACAATAGCATTATTTTCAAATTTGATTTGAATAAAAACACCTGAAATAGCCGTTACCATTTTGAATGAGGTTACTCAAGGTATTTTTGATAAAAAAAATACCTTAAATAATCTTCCCTTAAATTTTTATGACGTTATTACTCAAGGTGTTTTTTGCTAAAAACACTTTTAATAATCAAAAAAAAAATTTAATGGGATTATTGAAGACGTTTTTGGTTAAAAATACCTTCAACAATCCCTTCATAAAATTTTATGACGTGATTACTCATGGCATTTTTCATCAAAAACATCTTGTATAATCCCAAAAAAAGATTTTTTTAATGGGATTATTAAAGGTGTTTTTGATAAAAAAAATGCCTTCAATATTTCTCCTATAAATTTTTATAAGGTGATTACTTAAGGTGTTTTTTGCCAAAAATACCTTGAATAATCTTTAAAAAAAATTTAATAGGGTTATTGAATGTGTTTTTGGACAAAAAATACCTTGAATAATTTCGAAACAAAATTTTTAATGAGGTTATTAAAGGCATTTTTGATTAAAAACGCCTTTAATATTTCTCTCATAAATTTTTATAAGGTGATTACTTAAAGTATTTTTGGATAAAAACGTCTTGAATAATCCTGAAAAATAAATTTTTAATGCAGTTATTGAAGGCGTTTCTAACAAAAAAATACCTTCAATAATTTTCTCACAAATTTTTATTAAATGATTACTTAAGGTATTTTTCATCAAAAATATTTTAAATAATCTCAAAATTTTTTTTAATACGGTTATTGAATGCGCTTTTGGTTAGAAGTGCCTTCAATAATCCATTAAAAATTTTATTTTGGGATTATTCAAGGCCTTTTTGGCGAAAATCGCCTTGAGTAATCACATCATAAAAATTTATAAGGGGATTATTGAGAGCATTTTTTGTTAGAAATGCCTTCAATAACCCCATTAAAATTTTTTTTAGGGATTATTCAAGGCTTTTTTTGGTAAAAATATCTTGAGTAATCACGTCATAAAATTTTATGAGGTGATTATTGAAGTCTTTTTTGGCCAAAAACGCATTGAATAATCCATTATAAAAAATTGGAAGGGATTACTAAGGTGTTTTAAGCAAAAAATACATTTAATAATCCTCTTATAAAAATAAGATATTATAGTTATTATTCTAAAGAGATTATAGTAATTATTTAGGATTTAATATATGTGAATTCCTTTAATTAAACGAGTGAATCTGAAAATGGGATGCCCTGAAAATGGAAGAAAACCTTAGGTATCGTATTTTTTCGGGGATCACACTTTTTCTCGAAATCTACGTTTTGCAAACCAAGCGCCCCTTAAGGGCATTTTAGTAATTTTACACTTCTCGAAGTGCAATCAAACTTTTTAGTATTTTAAAATCATAAATTTTAATCTTAATCCACATTGATTCTAACTAGGTTGTGAATTTTGAAGGCTGATCTGAGTTCTATCCATTTTGACCAAAATTTGACTTTATTTTACTAAATTTGAATTTGTTTGATCAAGTTTGACTAGATTTAATCAAAGTTGTCTTTGGGACATTTAGGTCAAATTGATTTAAATTTTGATTTTAGAAACTTGTCAAAATTAAAGAAGTGTTGGATTTGAATCATGTTGCATTTTAAGTGCTTCACAAATGGTCAGGATTTTACCCAGACAAAATTAGGTTTCTACAGTTACAAGCATCTTTGATTGCTTACACCATTTTTCATGACTGCTATAGCACCTATTCCACTTCAAATTTTAGCAACTTCTTTATTTTTATCTTTTTTTTTTCACTTCCCTTATTTAGATTTATAAAAAGCCTCCTTAAAGTTGTGGATCTAAACCCAAGAGCCAAACCTATCTCACCCTTTTTTTTTATTGTTCATCATCATTCAATGGTCGAAAACTAATTTATGAGCCAAAAAGGTTGTAGATTCATGTTGTACCATCGATGAAGTAGACTAATTTTACAAGGTAATAAAGACATTGCTTAACAATCATTAATTTTGCTTATTGCTTTTCTATATTGGAAAATTTTTTTAAAAAAATTATGATTTTAAGTTTTTCATCTTAATAAGCTTGTATGAAAATCTGCAATTGCTTTTTTTTAGCTTAAAATTTAGTCATTTATGGTGAAAAAAGAGTAAATCCATACAATAAATTTGTTGAATTTGATTTTTAGTGTGTTGTGTGCATGGATTCTATTCGATTATAAATATTCTCGATTGTAGGTATAGATTGTTGTAGGTGTGTGCATGTGTATAATGGTCGTATTTATTCGGTAGGGTAAAATTCTATTTAATAGTTGAGAAAATAGAGAGATCTGTGAGAAATTGATTGGTTTTTTAAGTTTAATATATTAATCTTTTTGTTTTTTTGGTGTTATTTATTTTATTGGTGATTTGATTTTTTAGATGAATTAGATTTGGGTTTGTAGATGCAAGAGTTGCTTTCAAAATTCATGAAAAGTGTAGTTTGATTTGAGTAAGACTCTATAAGAATTCGAGTGAAGTATAAATACATTTTAAAGCAAATTTCCTTTTTATTTTTTTGTTAAGCAAAATAATTTTCATTAAAAAGTAATAGTTTTCTTTTCTAGATTTACAATATGCTTTTACCTTGAAATGGGATTGTGTACGGCACCTAGATAATTTTTTTTTGGCTTTTTGCTTTAAGTTTTTAAGTGGTTTTATTGAAGCAATAATTAAAAGAAAACTTGAAAATTTGTTTCAGAAATATCCTAGTGAATATGGACTAAGTAGAGTCAAACAACAAAGATAAGGATCAAATACTTTGAAGCAATTTTAAATTAAATTAGGACAATTAATACTTTAACAATAAGGTTAGAACTTCTAATGTTGTGTTTAATTTAAATTTTTTTAGTTTTTTTTGTTTGGTTTAACTAAATGGAGACCTATTGTTAAGATCATATTATTTATTCCATTTTTATCATATTATTATTTGCATATTGATATTTAATACTTTTAGTTTTCTTTTTTGAAGACTATTTTTCAAGTTTCGGAATAGTTTGAAATACATCTTCCATTGTTTAGTGAGTTTTGGTTATGATGGGTAAAAATCTTCATGAAAAATATGCTCTGTTTTTCTTTCAATATAAATTTACTCTCAATTTTTTCTTTCGAATTTGCTTGTTGATGTGACTTTGTTTCTATATATTTCATATATGTTAGCTTCCATGATTTCAAGAATTTATTGGAGTTAGAGCTCTAGGGCTGTATGAAAGAATTTAAACCATATTTTTTCTTATGTTTAAGTTTATATTTTAAAGATATTTCTATTTTTAATTTGTTCTTTGTCTTTATTTAAAACTATTTCTATATTTGTCCTTCATTTATTTTTCTTTTGCTTTTTTGCATGATATTTAAGTTGTAATGACTAAAATTATCATTTTTTTTATATATTTTGAAAAAAAAATGAAATTTCCTTTTTTATGTGTTTATAATTTGTGTGGGTCAAAACTTAGATATAGTAATTGTATTCATATTTTTATATGTGTATCTTCAAATAGTACTTGAATGTGAATATAATGTATGAGTTTTAGTTATTAGATATAAATGTGAATATAATGTATACTTGATAAAAAAAGATAAAAGAAAATTAAAACTTAAATGCTTTGATTGTCAAATTTGAATGTGAGTACAATTCTAAGCTTTAACCAAAGCATCCAATTGCAGATTTTTGAGGCATATAACATCTGTACATATTTATAAGCGTTAGATAAGGATTAGCATGTTGCTACTATATATAAATGTGTATTTTCATAATTTGACTTAAGGATGATAAAGATAATTGTAACAATTTTAAAGGTTGTAGATTGGTCAATTTAGATAGTAAAGTTAGTTTAAGTTTAAGTTTCCATGAAATTTTCTTCTCACATGCAACAAATTCAGTTACTTGTATTGTTATTGTATTGCTTATTTTCTTTGATGTCTGAGTATATATATTTTTTGCTATTGTATTAAACTACTTTTGCTAATATGTTTTTTCATATAAAAATAAATCATAATTCAATTGTTTGCAGGGGCATTTGCATGGCCTAATCTAGGCATGTTCGAGTAGACAAGTTTGATGCCTTTTTCATTTAAGTGAAGTGAATGGCTGCGGATTGACTTTCACTTTTCACTTTTTAACTATATTTCTCTACATTTGATAATTATTTTTGGAATGATGATTAGAAAGCTATTTTGACTTGAAAGAAGACAACATGCTTTAGATTGTTAAACTGTTGCTTTTTTGGAAAAATGGTGTTATAATGTTTTAGAAGATTATTGTTTCTTTGGTGTTACTAATTATAATTTCAACTCATTTGGCATTAGTTAGTGTGGATTTTAAATAGCCATAAGTGATAATTTGAGTTTATGAATTTTCAAATAAAGCCTCCATAGCATTTCTAAATTAGTATTTGTGTTAATGAATCTTTCACCTATTATTATTATTGTTCTATTAAGCTTATATGGCATTGTATAGCTGTTAATCACATAATTTTTTTTTTTTACTAAAAAAAGATAGCATAAACTTTTGTTTCTTTATATTATCAACTTCAGTTTAATTTTTTTGGACACAACTTCAATTTAATTAACCATATAGTCTTTTTTTTAATGAGCTTTTTTCTTTCTTCTTTCTCAATATCGTAAGATGTTGGTGCCAACTCTTCTAAGGAACTACTATAATTGCTTTTGCTACTGACATGATTTTTCATGATTTGAGGTATTTATCTTTGTCTACATGAATCACTTATGTATACCCATATTTGATAATGACTTATGTATGTCCATACTTGATAATGTAAAACATAATTGTTTCTTCTGCAGTTCTATATGTATGTTTATTTGACTATATGTATTGTGTAAAGATTGAAGATTGCACCATGATCTTGATGACTCTAAGGTAAGGTCAAGTTTGATGAATATTTTCTATGTTGTTTTTTTGTAATCTAATTTTGATAATTACATATTTCATGATTATTATATTTTATACTAGCAATTTTTTAAATATATTATACTGATCGATACTATTAACACTATGATTAATTATACAAATACTTGCTTTGTAAACTCGCAACGTAGCACAGACATGTTTCCAATTCAAAATAAAGTTCCTAATAAAAGGAAAAATATAACCTAATATGAATTATGGAAGAAAAGAAAGCCAAATTAAGTTATCTTAAGGTATGGGACTGTACAACAATTGTAAAAGTTCTTAAACCTAAATGAAAAAAATTAGGTGAAAAGGAAATAGAATGTATATTCATTGGATATGCTCAAAATGGCAAGGCATATAAGTTTATAGTAATAGAACCAAATGATTTAATTCTTATTAATATGGTCATTGAATTTAGAGATGCTACATTTGCTTAATAAATATTCAAATTAGAATACAATTATAAAAAAAATGCTCTAAATAGTTCAAAACACCAATAAAAGAAAACTTCATTGAAAAAGAAGATAACTTTGTACTAGGAACAAGAAAAAGAGTAAAGAAAGTTAAAACTTTTAGTTCAAACTTCCATGTGTTTCTAGTTGAAGGAACAAGGAAACTATCAATAAACACATTGAATATTGTTTCAATGTAGAATTAGATAGTAGGACATTTGAAAAGGCAATGAAGTCTCAAGATGTAGTTTTTTAGAAAGAAGCTATAGATGATGAGGTGGATTCTATAATGGGAAATAATACATGAATCTTAGTTTATCTACCTCCTAGCTGCAAATCAATTGGTTGCAAGTTGATTTTCAAAAAGAAAATGAAAGTCAATGGGATTATAGACAAGTTTAAAGCTAGACTCTTTGCTAAGAGATTTACACAAAAGCATGGTATCGATTATTTTGATACATAGACATCCATAGAAAGAATTGATATGATTAGAATGTTATAAAATAGGCTTTCATATATAAAAATGAAATTCGCCAAATAGCTGTTAAAATAGCATTCTTGAATGGTGAATTAGATTAAGAAGGGTTTGTATTTTCAGGTCAAGAAAAGAAAATGTGTAAATTGATCAAGTTATTTTATGGATTTAAACAAGCTCCAAAGCAATGGCATCAAAAGTTTGATGATGTTATTCTAGCAAATGGGTTCAAGATTAATGAATTCAATAAATGAGTCATAGTAAGTTTGAAAAAGATAAATGTATCATCATGTGTTTATATGTGGATGAGATGTTAATTTTTGGTATGGACTTAGAACAATTTAAAAGTACCAAAAGGTTATTTTCTAGCAATTTTGCTATGAAAGACATAAGTGTTGCAAATATGATTTTAGGAATCAAGATAATTAGAGAAAACTCTAATATTAGCTTAACCCCAATCACGTTATATTGAGAAAATTCTTAATAAGTTTAGTCATACAGATGGTGCAACAATTTCAACACCTTTTGATCCCAATTTAAAGTTAACTAAAATAAAAGAGATGTTGGTTGTACAACTTGAATATACAAAGGTTATAAGTTGCTTGATGTATGCAATGCATGCACAAGATTGGATATAGCTTATGCAATTAGTAGGCTTAGTAGATATACAAGCAACTCAAGTAATTTGTATTGGAATACTATATTAGGAGTTCTTAGATATCAAAGTAAACTATGAAATATGGCATTTCATTTAGTGGTGATTCTTCAGTATTGGAAAGATAGGCTTATGAAAGTTAGATGACCAATATGAAGGATCATTCATCCACAAGTTGATGGATTTTCATGTTTGATGAGAGTGCGATTTCTTTGGGTTCCAAAAAATAAACATGCATTGCTGATTTTACGATGTCTTCAAATTTGTGGCTTTGGCTTCTACTTGCAATGAAGCGAAATGGTCAAGGAATTTATTACTTGAGTATCCTCTATGGCCAAAATCGATGTCACCAACTTCTATCCTTTGTGATAGTCAAGCTACACTATCACAAACTTATAGCCAAGTGTATAATGAAAAGTCTGACACTTGGTCTAAGGCATAGCTATGTTAGACGACTTATAATAAATAGGGTAATCAACATTGATTTTGTCAAGTCAAGTGTAAATTTGGTAGATCCATTGACAAAAGGATTTTCGGAAGATATGGTGTCTAAAACTTCCAAAGAGATAGGACTCAAGCCCTTAAAATAAGTCCATATAATGAAATTCAATTCAACACATAATTACAAATTAGTCAAAGTATATAATTTGAATGTGATTGCAAATGTTTAAATATAAAACCATCCCAAGATAGACAAGTATTTAAACCATATATTATAAAGAAAAATTGAGTTTAAACTCATAATGAATCCATAACATGTAGATTAAGTGTTCGAATGTTTATAAGGTTGTATTTTTTATGAAGTTCATCTTTATGAGTGTAAGTGGTACGGCTTTTAAGAGAAAGGGCTTGACTCTAAAAACACTCATGAATATACATGACTCACGACCATTGAAATTGTGTAAAAGCATTGCTAGATGACACTTTGGTGGGATATTAAAGTCCTATGTGTGATTTAGTGTATGACTAGATATATAAATTGGTTGGTTTAAGAATCTATGATCTATCATTCAATTTAGATAAAAAACACTTTATAACTAAAGTAAAAATTTTAAATCATATTATATGATATCTTCACTTACACATGAGATTTTTAAAAATACTATAACTTGCCCTATTTTGAAAATAGGTGGGGGGATGTTATATTTTCAAAATATAAAATAATATGTTTAAGTAAAGATTTAATCAAAGAAAAATCATATTAAGCTATAGAATAGTTTAAGGTAAGGTTTCAAATATCAATAACATGATTCTAGACACAAAATGTCAAATTAAAAAGACTGCATGTAGGCAATCGACTGTCATGCACATAAGAGTCGACTGCTTTAAACTTCCAATAGGAGCAATTGACTGCCAATAGCATTGAGTTAACTAGTTTGACACCCAAAGGTTAAATATAATCTCTGTATAATTAGCAATTGACTACTAGCTAAGGTAATTGACTACTGTGGCTAGAAATTAGTGCAATCAATTCTTAACCCTAAAGGAATCGACTGATATTAATTAAAAGTCTTCTAAATTTGAGTTAGAACTTTGTAGTCAACTACTTTTAAAGAGAAGTCGACTACTTTGTAGATGAAATAAATTTTGAAAATTGATAGAAGTCGACTGCTCTTAAAGAAAAGTCCACTAACCTACTTCAAATAGCATTCTGAAAATTGAAAATACAAAGAAGCAATCAATTGCCTTCTAGGTAGAGTCAATTGCTCTACATGAAAAGTTACAATTTTCATAAATGTGAAAAATGATTTCTCTTGATTTGAAAAGTTTGATCAGTTTAATGAACCAATATGTCCTTTCTTATTCATAATGGCGTCTTTCTAATCAAAGGAAATGATCTTTGATTGAAACAACATAATAAAAAAGTCACAACTTTAGGATTCCATCTTTATAAATATAGATTGTTGTGATTTGTTTGACATTTAGAATTTCAAATTTCTTTCTCTCTTTTCTCCTATTCTTTTAAATAATACTGATGTAAAAAAGTATGATGTGGAGAAAATTATCAATTTCTCTCTTGGCCAATAAACAGCGAGCTTTATTGATTGGTCAAAACAGTCGCAGGAAGAATCAAAATGACGGAAGTTTCAAAGTTGAAAAAGGATTTGGTTCCGCCAAACAAGGCAATGGTAATGAACGTTACCATTATTTTCATCCACGAGTCAGGGCCATGCCCTACTTTTTCAACTAAACCCATCCGTTTCTAAATCTCAATCTTTTACTATAAAATTGGTTCCAAAAGAAGACCAATATTGTCAACAAATAATCTACCAAGCTCAAATTCATTTCTTCAAGAGGTGAGATTTTCAAAATTCCCTTGCTCTTTTACTTCATCTTATCCTTCTGTAATCTATTGTAGCATGATTTGTTTTTCTACATCTCTTATTATCTTTGCTTTTTCGTTTTTTTCCTCTTAATTTTCATTGAATCGTTATGTTACAATGGCAAAAGATAATAAGCACGACATAAAAATGAAATTTATATTTTGAAATCTTACTTAGACAAATCAAGATCTTACTAAACCCAATTGATAAATTTTGATTGAAATAAGGGAGTAATTAATAATGACTTCAGCTATTGATTGAGAGATAAGGCAACTATTTGATTTTAATATTTTGTTAATAGCTGCACGATTGTTTGTTAATAGACTATTAAATTTTTAATTTCGATAATTAAATTCAAATTTTAATAACTTCAATCATAAAAAAAAAAAATATTTGTTAAGTTAAATTTTGAATACTAATTGTATAAAATGTTACAATCATGTTAAATTCTCCAAAATCATTGGCAATTCTAGGTAATTAATAAATGATTGAGTAAGATTTCTTATAATATGCAAGTGTGATAAAAGCTAAAAAAGGTAGCTGAACAAAAGAAGAAAGAATATATATACATATATATATATATGTATGTGTGTGTATGTATATAATATATAGGCTAACATGTGTATTCAATTTGTTATTGGAATATATTTAATATAAGTCCTCTTCAAACTCTAACCATTTGACCATTACTGGGTCCTTATACTTTTGTTTGTATCATTTACCCATTTTTAACATATTTTGAATATAATTAAACTAAGTTTTTTCAAAAATATATGTGTTTAAATTGCTATTTATATTTTACAAATGGATGTAATTAGATATTTTCATGAGCGAAATTTTAAACAAGATTTTTTAATCTAAATCCAATTGAATTCTTTTATTGAAAACAAGTTCCTTTTATTTAATATTTTAAATATTTTAATATTATTTTTAAAAATAACGAGTCTAAACAAATTTTAATGGATGGATCAGTGTACTCGTTATTATTATTATTATTATACAAAATTGAGGACAGTTTTAATTTATTGTTATAGATTATTATTATAATATAAACATAATTTTATCTTGTCCATGCGTATTAAACTATATATTAATTAATGCTTAAGTGAATTTGTTCCTTCTTGCTTATGCCTAGATGGGCATGTTCTCTTGAATTTTAGATTTTACAAACTAATTTCAAATGGCAATGAATTTTTCACAGGTTGGGAGCAAAATGATTTCTTACTGCTTCCGCTTGTTTGTTTTCCTTTCCCTCTCAAGTTTTAGCGTTGAAAGTCGACAACTCAATAGAAATTCATACAAATTATCATCAAGGTTTCCAACATTCCATCATGAGGACCCATCCCATTTGGACAACAATGGCATTATTGAAGGCAAAAGATGGGCAATTTTAATTGCTGGGTCACAAGGTTATGAAAATTATAGGCATCAGGTACTACTTAGTTAATTAATTCCGATTAACTCTCTCTAATCTCATAAAGTCCAATAACTTTTAAAACGAATTTTCAAGTTCTACCCATATATTCGAATGTCTTTTTAATTAGGGATGATGTTTTTATTTTTTATTATAATCATTTGGATGCAAAATGAAAAAGTTCTTATCACATTATGCATGTCATATTATTAACCGGATTCTTAAATGGTCAGTCATAAAATGTAATTACGACAATATAAAAATCTCTCACATCATGAAATTTAAAGGGACCTTAAGACATAATTCATATTAATAATGTAAAATTGTTAATGGCAGGCTGATGTATGTCATGCATATCAAATTCTAAGAAATGGCGGATTAGAAGATGATAACATTATTGTTTTCATGTATGATGATATTGCATTAAACGAATACAATCCAAGACCCGGTATCATCATCAATAAACCCGATGGAGAAAATGTTTACAAAGGAGTTCCCAAGGTATATTTCCCAAATTCCTTCCATATTTTTTAAGTTTTTTTTTTTTTTTTTTTTTTTTTCTGTATGTGTATATATAGTTTCCAATTATTTCTCCTCTTTTAATTTTTTTTTTTAAAAATTTCTTTGATAGGATTACACAGGGGAAGATGTGAATTTGAACAATTTTTTGGGTGTCATTCTTGGGAACAAAACTAGACTTACCGGCGGTGGAAGTGGGAAAGTGGTTGACAGCGGTCCAAATGATCGTATTTTCATATATTATGCTGATCATGGCAGCCCTGGATTACTTGGTTAGTAACTTCAATCACTATATTGGAAATAACATTTCTTTTTTTTTTTTTTAATGATTAAAGTTATTAAGGTTTGAATCCCTATTACTAAAACTAAAAATCCAACATTCTATTAACGAATGTTCGCAAAAAATAGCATTCTCAATCAATTTTCTTTCCTTTCATTTTCTAAATTTCTGTTTATGACCGTGCATTTAACAGGAATGCCTTCTGGTGATGACCTTTATGCCAAAGATCTCATAAATGTGTTGAAGAAAAAACACCAAGCTAAAAGTTACAAAAGCATGGTAAGTTTATTGTTTTTGACTTTCTGTAACATAATAATAATACTGATAGAACTCATAACTTAATTCAGTTGATTCATATAATTATAGTTAATTTAAAAGATAACATTCACTAAATTTAAAGTTCAAATCTTAGCATCTACATCCAATTCCCTTATTCCCAACCTACGACCTCTTTGTATTAAAAAAATAATATACATAGCTCCCTTATATATATATATATATATATATATATTATAAAAAAAGACATTAATCTTGAGAGAAGTAAATTGATTACAAGTGTTGAGATTTGGATTTTAAAATTATTAAGTGTCACATTTTAAGAATGATTTTACAAATTAATTAGACTAAATTTCGAGTTCATATTTTATTTAATTTATGATGAACATATATATATATATATATTTCAGGTATTTTATGTTGAAGCATGTGAGTCTGGAAGTATGTTTGAAGGAATTCTTCCAAGCAATTTAAATATATATGCAGTTACAGCAGCAAATGCAAGAGAGAATAGTTGGGGAACATACTGTCCTGGAGATTATCCCTCTTTCCCTTCAGAATTTGATACTTGTTTGGGAGATTTATTCAGTATTTCTTGGATGGAGGACAGGTTCATAATGTTTTTACTTTTATTTTATTTAATTAATATCTCTTAATTATTTTATTTATATGATATAAAAGTATATTTAAATTTTCTATTTTCTATTTTTTTTTTTTTCATTTTGACACAAACAGTGACATTCATGATTTGCGTAATGAAACTCTGGAGCAGCAATATCAAGTGGTAGGTGTTCAATATTTTAAATTTGGTATAGGAATTGTATTTAAAATTAGCCATACATTTAGACTTAGTTTGATTTGTGAAATTCTTGAAAATAATGAAATTTTCAAGCAATTTAAATGAGAAATATGACTTATTCTTTTAATTAACATAATAAGATAAATAATCATGTTAATTACTTAATTCAAACATATTTTTCTTTTCTTGCAAATTTTGTTTTTTCAATATTTTAATTAAAAAACAAACAAAACCTTAGAAAAAGCGTCAAAAGTTCAAAACTATATTGGAAGTCAGCAGTGATTTGTCGATCGAATACTAAATTCTGAATTTTAGTGAACATAATTTAATCTTTAACAATCTCAAATATTAAAAAAAATCTTATAACTGTTGTATGGAATATAATTAATTTTGCGATTGCATTATTTTCAGGTTAGAAGAAGGACAGCGGTTGATAGCCTGGATGTTAGTTCTCATGTCATGCAATATGGAAGTATGACATTCAAAAAGGATTTTCTCTTCTCTTATTTGGGTACAAATCCACAAAATGATCATTTTGCACTTTCTTCTGCTCATCACTCCCTCAATTTACCAATTACTTCAAATGTTGTTAGCCAGCGTGATGCCAGCCTGCTTCATTTCTGGTATAAGGTAATTGGTTTTCTTAATACCCTTTTTAACAAATTCCAAATTTTTATATTATTTTATTCCAATCAATTGAACCTTTAAATATTAAATTTTTATCAAATTAATCTCTTGAATATTTATTTTCATCCAATTAAATTTTCGATTGAAAGAAAATGAGTATTTAACGGTTAACCCAATTTTCATTCAATAAATATTTAATTGAGTGAAAATAGATATTTGATAACTCAATTGATTATAACAAAATAATAGAAATTCGAATAATTATTTAATTTTGGTTTATGGATATTTTTATACTTTACCTTTTTTTCTTATTACTAAAAAAAAGGAAGATTCACATAGGCTCTTTGACCAATAAATATTCTTTTTTTCTCTTCCTTGTTTTATATAACTTGATATTACAGTTTCATAGAGCGCCTGAAGGCTCTCCAATAAAGGTTGAAGCTCACAAGGAGTTGGTTGGTGAACTTTCACAAAGGAAGCACATTGATGAAAGTATTAATCAGATTATAAGAGTTCTTTTTGGGCATAGAAATGTCCCAGAGATGCTCAACTCAGTTCAATCAGCTGGAAAACCTCTTGTTAATGATTGGAATTGCTTCAAATTGCTTGTAAGTAGTACTTCAAACATATTATAATTTGAACCTTAGGTCTAACTTATTTAGTTCATATAGTTATTCTTAATAGATGATATCTTGGAGATATGATGTTTGAATTCCAATACTTACAATCTCTTTCCTTATTCCTAGATTGTGGTCTCTTTAAAAAAAAATATTATAATATGATTCATGCTTGTAACTGTTAGTATTGATGATTTTCCTTTTTTGCAGGTTAATGCATTTAAAAAATGTTGTGGATCAGCCACATCAAGGTATGAAACGAAGTATAGTGGAGCTTTTGCCAATATGTGCAATGCTGGGGTGGATATGAAGCAGGCTACTGCAACAATAACTGAAGCCTGCTCCATCCATTCATGAATGCTATTGCTATGTATCTTCAAAATAAATTTATTAATAATAATATGAATGATATTCAGCTCATGCAATACTATTTATCTTTATTTTACTTCAAGAACTTTTACATGATATGAAATAAGAAGTTGATTAGAAAATAGAAATTTTCATTGATAGAATTTCTGTTAGAAAAAAAAAACATATTTTGATAGAGTTTTTGTCAAAAAGTTTGAAAACACTAAGCATTTGGTTGAAAATGAAAATTTCCATCAAAAAGATGATAACTCTATACCTGGAGTTTCTATAAACGTTGTTCTTCAACCTATCTCATGTATTTGTTCTTTCAAACTTCATTTCTTCTCCAAACTCATTCCCCTTGAATTAATCAAACTTTGACTTGATTCCTTGAGATCCTTAAGCAAATTTATCCCCGTTTTGCTTCATCATTCTTTTTAAACATTTTCTCTTTGTTTATTTGCAAATTTAGTCTTTTGTTTTTAGCTCAAGCCATTATCAAGTTAGTAAAACAATTAAAGTCCTAAGGTTGTGTTTGATGTACAAGATTAAGATAAAATATGATAATATAAGATTATAGATAGAATTAAATTAGATGATATCATCCTATATTATATTTGGTGTGTACAAAAATTTAAAGTACACTGCAAGAGTTTAGGTTTTTAGTTGTTATTTTTTCTACCTTTAGCGGCATTTACAAATGCCACTAAAAGATTTATGGCATTTGCAAAAAACGTTAATCAGAGTGTCGACTATACACTTGTTAGAGAAAATAGCGACGTTTTATAAAAAAAGCCGCTATATTAGCAGCGTTTGCATATGAAAAATACCGTTATTTTAGTGGTGTTTGTATATTTAAAACGCAACTAATTTAGTAGTGTTTGTATCATAAAAATGTCGCTAATTTAGCGGCATTTTTATGATTGGAACGCCACTAATTTCTTGGCACTTTTTTATAAGAACGCTGCTATTTTTAATCGTATTTTATGCTATAAATGCCACTAAATTTAGAATTTAGCGGCATTCTTGAACGTGAACGCCACGAAATTAAGAAATTTAATTTTTTTAATAAAAATTTTATGTTAATATCTATTATTTTCATTAACAAGAAATGTTAAAAAAAATAAAAGCGAACTTAAATTCCAAAACTGAAATTAATAAATACTTAATTCACGTTCAAATATGCATCTAATTAACACAAAGTTTAATAATTAGTATAATAAGATTCAAATTGTTTCCATACATTAACAAAAAAAAAATTAAAATGTATAAAATTGATGTCTACATAGATTTGAAAGACTACCAATTGATGAAGGAATTTTTCTACCTTGGTCACTAGCGTACTCAAGAACCTACTAAATAATATCATACAATTTTTAACACTTAATAGTAAGCTTTTTTATATTAAAAAATATAAATATTTACTATATATAATACTTGAGTTGGTGGACCCCTAAAATTAGTTCCTAGAAATTGTTGTTGCACAAAATTCATAAGATGATCAAATCGATCATGCAACTGTTGAAATTTTACACGCTCTTGCTCAATTCTAGCACATTCTTCCTCAATTTTGGCATGCTCATGTTCTCTTTTTGCTTCCATTTGCGGGAAACATTATTGCATAGTTTGCAACTCCGATCTCAATATCGAAATGTCTCGCGCAGACTGACTTGCTGAGAATGTAAATTACTGAGAGCTACGTCTATAGTAGGTAGATGGTGTTGGACCCAATCCAAGGCCTCGAACCTATCCATACCTTTTTTTTCCAGCAACTTCAATGAATATCAGATTTTCCAATTCTTGCATATTGACAGAACCATCATATGCTACTTCAATCTCGGCAATCATTTTCTCTTTCAGTTTCTCCTATAAATTAGTCATATACAACTATCAAGTTTAATGATTAATTGATAATATGTTAAAAATAGTAAATATTTACTTTTTGTTAAAATAGATATTATAAATTATCATAATTTCTTGTGTTTCGACATTCAAGTAAGTTCCATCTTTTTTTATGTGTGTTAAGCGAAATAGTTCAACACGTCCAATTTTACCACCCATCTCAATCTCCTATACAAAAGCATATATTATTGTATATTTTGCAGTCGTCATTGGGTGGTTATTGTGATTGATATACCCGAATCTGATATACCCGAATCTGATATGATGCCTGATTTGAGTATATTATTGTTATTATTTTGCAGTCGTCATTGGGTGGTTATTGTGATTGATACCAAATCTTTAATGCCATACTTAATTTAGCTAATCCAACGGTGATGCCTAACCCTGAAATTCAAACTTTTATAAAAAGGTATTACATGTTATTATATTATATATCTTTTATTTCTTCATAAGTAAATTTATTTATGTATTAAGTAATTTTTTTCTTTTCAATTTGGGGTAATATCTATATTCGATAAGAAGGCAAAGAAAAAATAGGTGTCATTATGGGTAAATGTGAAATTTATTCTTTTATGTTGAGTTTGTGTAGATAAATATTTCCTAAACCCACTCAATTTAATTTTCAGGTACCTTATCAACCTGAAAATACTGAATGTGGATATTATGTCCTTCATTTTATGCGAAAGATAGTTTTATATCATTTTATGACTACACCATTTAAGATTAGTATAAATTTCATAAAGTCGTTATATTTTCAAAAAAATAAAAAGCTTAATTATGTTCTTGTTTATTAACATTTACTTTTGATAATTTTTTTTGTGGGAAAGTAAAGAAAGCTTCACGGTAGAGGAACTGGATGAAGTTCGTAAAGAATGATGTGAGTATGTATCATCATTTATTAACAAACCTTGAGGTTGAACATTGTTGGTTTAATGTAAATATACGAGGGTCATTTGTTATAAAGTTTTTAACATGCCATGTTGTATATTGGCGTATTGGTTTAATATTATTGGTATATATTTGTTTTATATGAATACATATATATTGAGTATGATTATTTGAGAAAAGTATATTAATATGGCAATATTATCAGTTTTAAATTCGGATGTGTGGTCCATTTATTGAAATACAATAATGTTCATAATGTAAATTTCAAAATGTAATTCGCAGTATCACATATATAAACCAAATATTTTCTGGCACAAACCTACAACTGGCTTCAAATGTTTTCTGTTCATAAACCTACAACTGACTTCACATACATAATTAAACAAAATGTTATTGAAGGTATTTTTTATCAAAATCGCCTTCAATAATCCCACCTAAAAATTTATTGTGTGGATTATTAAAGGTATTTTAGGCCAAAAATGCATTCAAGAATCCATTCCAACTTTTTTTGTATGGATTATTAAAGCCATTTTTGATCAAAACAGCCTTTAATAATCACTCATGAAATTTTATTGATTGGATTATTGAAGGTGTTTTCGACCAAAAACTCTTTCAAGAATCTGTTCCATATTTTTCCTTTGGATTATTAAAGGCATTTTTCTGTTGAAAATGCCTTCAATATTCTCTTTCCAAAATTTTTTAAATCGATTGGTGAAGGCATTTTTGCCCAAAAAATGCCTAGAATAATCTATTACAAATAATCTCTTTAAAAACCTATAAAAAGCTAAAGAGAGATATTGATCCTACTACCTTATGGTTAATAGTCGTATGATCCTTAAAATTTGATAGGATATTTATTGAAGGTGTTTTTGACCAAAAATAACTTCAATAATCCTATGAAATTTTTTTGTGGAATTATTAAGGTGTTTCTTACATAAAATGCCTTTAATAATCACATGCATTTTTTTATGATGGGATTATTCAAGGCATTGTCCACCAAAAACCCTTAAGTAATCCCCTATCAATTTTTTTAACTGGATTATGAAGGGCATTTTTTTTTGTCAAAAATACCTTTAGTATTCACTTAAATTTTTAAGACAGGATTATTCAAGGTATTTTAGTTGATAAATGCCACTAATATCAAGTCTTGGATGGCGTTTATAAGTAAAAGTACCACTATTTGAATATTTAGTGGTGTTTTAATAATAAACGCCTTAAGTTTTATAAAAACATAGAAGCTAATGATGATTGTAAGTGAAACGCAACTGCACAGCTGCCACTAATCTTTGATTTTCTTATAGTGGTATGATAAGATAATTTTTATCTTCCACTATGCTTGTTATGTGTAAGATTAAGAGTATGATAAAATAATTTTCTTATTAATGAAAATTACTCATCCTTAAAATAAGAAAAATTTGTAATTTGTAATTTTTTATATAAATGTAATTCAAAAAATTTTTAATTAAAAAAAAATATTTCGTGATGATTTCTATATATTATAGTTAAATTTGTTTTTTTTTTTTTTAATTTTATCATTTAATTGAAAATTAAATTTATTTCTTACCAAAAATATTTTCAATATTTTTTCTTTTATTTTCTTTTTACAATTTAAATTTAACATAATTCATGTTATTGATATTTGAAAGCTAATTTTTTTAAAATAAAATTTCCAAAAAATAGTTGAATTTTTTGTAAAAATTACTAATATATAGTTTTATTTATTTTTTATTTTTCTCTCAATTTCTTTTATTCTCTTTTTGATCAAGATGGGAAAATAAAAAAAAAAAAAGATAAAATGAAAAATGAAAAGAAAGAGAAGATAACAAGAAAAAAATGAAAAGAGAAAAATACGAAGAAAAAGATACTATTTAAATTTAATAATTAAAATTTTTTAATTTAATGTTTTTAATAATTAAGAGTTAAATTTAGTTTTTCAAAAATAATAAAAAAATGATTATTTCCAAAAAAAAATTAATTTTTCAATCAAATAAAAAAAAGTTTTTTTATCAAAGCTATATTTTTATTTATTCAAAAAAAAAAGGGAAAAAAGAAACAATGAGAAGGATGGAAAAAAAAAGAAGAAACAAAAGATGAAAAAAGAAAAAAGAAAAAAAATTAAACAAGGGAAAAAAGGAAAAAAAAAAAAAGAAACTGAAAAGAATTTTGATTAACCAACTAAATAAAGACACTTGTCATTTTATTAAATATTTAAATCAAATTTTAAGAGTAAGTTTTAGGAAAATAAGCAATTTATAAGCATTTATTATCTAATCACATAAGATTAGAAATAATTTTCCTTTTTCTAAAAGGATTGAGTCATCCGATACTAAAAAGATGATTACCCTTCTTTACAATTCAATCCTTCCCTTTATTTGTGCACCAAATATAAGAATAGATGATAATCATTTTATCTTAAGGCATTTAACCAAACTTATTAGTCAATAACACATAAAGGATTTTAGTATAAGAAAAAACAATATAGGTTCAACAGTTTTTCTTCTTCCCTTTAGGCTAAGACTTTATTAATTGGGCAAAGATCTTTTAATCATTATATCAACATACATATATTTTCATCCTCTGTTATTTAGAATTATGATATGTAGACACTGCCACATCAAATCTATTTTATTGAAGGCTGCCACATTAGTTATATTTAATCCAATATCAGCTTTATCTCATTGAAGGTTGCTATTCATTGTTCTATTTGAAGAAATCCCAATAGCCTTTTTATCTCCTTCAATAATTTCAAACAATCTGAAACAACTTTCTCATATCTTCAATTATTTCAAGCAAACTTAAAAGTTTTCTCATTCTGAAGAGAAGATGAAGAATCCAGCGAATGTGGACATTTTTAAACAAGTTGAAACTTCAACCATTAACCTCAATAAGTATACGACTCATTTCATTCCCTTTTCATTTATTATTAATTAGATCTTATTATCATGTTCTACAAAAAAAAAAAAATCCTCATATCATATTTATTTTATATTTTCCCAAAAAAAAAAAATGAATTAATTAACCAAAAGAGATACAACTTTTTAGCCTTATATCTTCCAATTTTGTTCATGTTTGGATTTTATTTGTAGGATAGAACCTTTTTTTTTAGAAATTCATTAGACATTCCTTGAATCTAAATGTCAGTACTAGGGGTAAAACTTCTTTCATTAAACTCAAAATGCTCAATCCTCTTCGTTTTCCCTATTTGAGAAATTCATTAGAGATTCCTTGAATCTGAACATCAGCACGAGGGGGAAAGCTTCTGTCATTAAACTCAAAGTGCCCAACCCTCTTCGTCTTCCTTATCCCTTAATTTTCATTCTCCATTCATTAAGTTTAAAGAACTTAACTAAAAACTATTGCCATTATTTTGTACCCGATTCTCTTAAACACTTATGTGCAGGTCACCATGAGAGGACCTCCACTTCAAGTCAACAAGCTTTTCCAGTCCTGTTTCTCCTCCAAATCTTCTCAGAACATTCAAAAAGTCTATTAAAAAGGTCCTTTCTTCTATTCCACTTCAATTATTCAAATTTTCTAATTTTTGAAAATTTCAATTTTCATACTTTGCCTTTTATCAATTTCTTGAATATTTCTTTGTATTTTTGGTAATTTGGAGAAGAATCAGATTGCATAGTCAGACTAAAATGTAACAAACGAAGTCCAAAATGCTCGGCTTTAGCGAAGCAAGATGGTGATTGATAATAAATTTGATTATTTGTCATGGTTAACTATTAAATGTTTTTGTCAATAACTAATGTCTTGTTTATCTCAAACTAGAAAATTGCTATTTGATTTTGCAAGTATGAGAGCAGAAAAAAGCAACTTTTCTTAAATAAGCAAAGGGCCTCAACTAGATCAGCCAGGCCTTTACATGTCATTGTAAGCTTTTTATGTAACTTATATCTTCTGATATCGTTGCTTTGAATGGGCTTTACTTACAACCTAGAGATTTTCCAATTCCATTTTATTATTATTCAACAAAACCTCATCGAGTTTATAATTACACCACAAGTTATTGTCATATAAATTTGTTTGATTTAGATTTTTTTTTTTTTTTTTTTTTTTTTTTTGCATTTTAGGATTTCTTAGTTTTTGTTTCAACCTTTTCTCTCGGGAGGATTTCACTCCAAAAGATTGCATTATAGGTAGATTTTTTAAAATTCTGAGATTTTTCAATTTTTTATTATTAGTGTTCAATAAAACCCCTTTTAGTTTATCAACTATATGTTTAATTTGTTAAAATCCAAAAAGTATACATATGTTAGAATGGATTCGCTTAACTTAGTTACATTGTTCATTTAGAGAAAAAAATCCCTTTTTAAAATTGTATCTTATAAAAGTTGGATGGCTTTGTTAATTTAAATTTCCATAACATATAAATGTTTTCCATAAAATGTATATTAAACTTCTCTATGATATCTACTAACATAAACTTTTTCTTTAATTTTTTTATAGGTTTCACTTCTTTCAATCTTAAAGCCATCATACTTTGTAATGGGTAAATCACATATTTTGCATGAATGATTAGTTGTTTTTAGTAATCATCTTTGTGGATAACTTAAACAACCTTTTACACTAATCATTTACTTACAGCTTAAATTAATAGGTTTCTCATATGTTTGGGATCATGAAATATCCACCATAGAACTAGAATACTATAAATGCACCCTATGGATTGTTCTTCAACAGTTAAATAGAGGATTGGCCTATCAAATTTGGCTTTATGACTAATTCTGAGCTCATTATACATATTATGACTTTTATACATCCTTACCAAAAACTCAATCTAATGGTTGCTCTAATTTCGAGTTTAAGCTGAAGTATCGTTTAATTGGTGTCTAGGTCTTGGTTTTGTCCTTGCAAATGATGAGATTATGAATGGTGTAAATGAGCGTGGAGGTCATCCTGTTATCAAAAAGGTGTTTTAGTTTAATCATTTGTGTGAGGTAGTTCATTTTTCAAGTTTAAATACTTCTCTTATTCCCAATTTTTGTGATTAATGTTCTATAATTTTACAATGTCATTGTTTATTATCAAGTAGCCAATGTGCGAATAGATGCTAAAGATTACTGCTTATGTTAATAGTTGTCTTGAAGATTTGGATGAAATTGATTAGCTTGAAAGCATCAGAGATATCCAAAAAAATTGGATAGGGAAGTCAAAGGGAACTGAAGTGAAATTTTGTGTTCTTGACAATGACAGAAGTGAAATGAAAATGAAAATAATTGTTTATCCCCCCAGGTCTAATTCCATCTTTGGTGAAATATTCTTCTATTGGACTCTATTCGTATGTTCTTTAATGCAATAGTAGTTGTTAGAGAATGATTTATTTTTATCAACCGTTGTATGTAGGTATTTAGTCATGGCATCAAAGTATACTTTGTTGTCATCAATAGCATCCACAAAACAGAGTGAAATGATATGTTAATGTTTCCTTGCTATTCTATTTTTCTCTTTCAATGAATCTTGTAATACAAGTGGAGGAATACAATGACATATCCTCAAGAAAGAGTTATATTGAGACTACTGAACTTCATAAAGAGAAAATTAGAGTCTTTCAATGTTGTTATGCCAATAACCCGACAAATGGGAAACTAATTCTAATGTGGGTTGCAGGTTACATTTTTTGAGGTGAATTGCATATTACATAAAAAAAAATACCAATATAATTTATGAAATACAATAAAATATATAATACCCAAAGCAATGCGCGGGATGTGATCTTGTATGTATATAAATATATATATATATATATATATATATAACTCAAACATTTTGCAGTAAATGCCAAGTCTTTTTAAAGTAAGCTCTAAACTAAATATCCTAATTTTATAACATAAAATACAATAAACTTTTAATTGTCTAACATTTATTTGGATTATTGATTTTTTTTATTTTCTTATATTTACTTTCTTTAAAACCATTATTTATTAAAATTTATTAAAACCCTTGATTTTGTAACATTTATATTTTTAACTTTTGATTTTCTCGTGATTTATGGTTTTTCATCTCTTTTTTTTTAAGGTGAGATGTTATATAAGTTTTTCAATTTTCATGTCTCTATTACACTTTCTTCTCCTAATTCTTATTTGTTATATTACTAATCATGAGGCTTTGTTTTTTTATTGTGTTTTCATTTTAATAACTTTATAATTTTTTAATTTTTTAATCATAATCTATGATTTGTTTTGCATTTCAAGTTTGTCTGTTAGTCAATTGATGCATTTTTTATAATTTTTTATTTTTTATAGTGATCTTTTTTTATAGTTTAAGTTTGGTAATTAACCAATTACTAATCATAAGATTTTTTTATTATTATGTCTTCATTTTTATAAATTTTTAACCTTTTAATCAGAACCTATGATTTTTTTTTTGGCATTTCAAGTTTGTTTATTAGCCAATTAGGGTATTTTTTAGTGTTTGTATTTATAAGTTTTTTTACTATGATCATTTTTTTACGGTTTAAGTTTGCTATTAACAAATTAGAATATCTTATGATTGATTATTATATTTTAAAAAGATGATTGGATAATCAAAATTTGTGTTTGTCGATTGTAAGATATTTATAATTATAAGACTAAATAATGTGTTATTACTAAAATGATGTTGATTGATGAAAAGGTAAATATGCTATTTTTTCTCTGTTTTGGTCATGTTATTTTTTATCTATGGTTTACTTTATTATTGTTTTCATTTAATCCTAGGCATGAATATTTTTTTATATTATGTATTTATAACTTGGCTTTTCTCTTTTGGATTATATAAATGCTTTCAATCTCTTATATATTTTATTTTTTAGATTTTTTATATATAACATATTACTAATCATGAGATTTGTTAGCATTCTATTTATATTTGCCCTTTATATTTTTTAATTTTTTATATGATCTATGATCGATATTTTTATTATTCAAATTTATTCGTTGGGCATATGAGACACATTTAGAATCTATTTTTGCTTATGGTTTTTAAAATATTTTTTTATGTGATAAATTAGTTGTTGTAATGAAAATTGAAAGGTTTAATTTGTCAATTGTATTATACTTTTCATTTTATTTTGAAAGTAGATATTAATATTTTATTTGCATATTATTTTTTTTGGAATCAAGTTAACATAAAATTTGCTTCTTTTTTCATTTTCTTCATTATGTTTATTTTTCACAAGATTTTTAAATTTTGGTAATGTATGATTTTAATTGTTGATAAGATTTTGATTCTTTTCATTATCCCATTTTTTCTTTTTATTTTTCTTTTTTTAATCTATTTATTAATATTCTTTTTTCATTTCTTTTTTTCATACTTTTAATGTGTAATTAAACTATAGAATATAGATATTTTATGTAATCATATTTGTAGAAATATGATTTTCCTACATTAGGGCAGATCCAATTCTTTTAGTGTAGCTTGGTTTCCTAATTTATTTTAAGAATATTTCTCATTTACTCTTCTGATTTAGTCAACTGTTCTAATTACTAAGTTTTTAAGGATTTGTTTCTATTTTAGAATAGAATAATTTTCCTTCCTTTTATTATTTTTTATTTTTTGTTTCATGTAAGTTGTTTCGTAATAAGGAACTTCACTGTTCCTATTTATTTAGATGTACTCCTTCATTATAGATTGAATAAGAAAAAATAAAGATAATTGTTCTTTAAGTTTTCTACATGGTATAAGGTGAGTCGACCTGAACTATTAGACTATAACCACACGAGTTTCCATTATGGCTAGCTGGAGTGAGAACTCTTCTTCTACAAAAGTATGGCATGAGGAAAGTCACAAAGATACGATGCTTCAACAAATCCTTTAAAACAAGTCTGCAACCTTTAAAACTAGTTTACTAGCATAAAAAGGTAATTTTTTAAATGCCTTATGTGTTCAATGGGGAAATACACAATCTTGGATTATTGATCCAAGAGATCAAATCACATGATTAAAGATGCATCATTATTCAACACATATAGACCATGCTATGATAGTTCTGCTATCAAAATTACTGATGGCTCTCTCTCAAAATGGCAAGAATAGGTTTTATTGTAATTTCGAAAGACATAACACTTGACTCTAACATTTATGTCCCTGATTTAAGCTATAATCTACTTTTCATCAATAAGCTTATGAAGGATAGATGTTATGTCATTAAATTTTTCCTTAACTTGTTTGAATTTCAAGAATTGGGCTCGAAGAGGATTATTGGCAACACTAGGATGTGTTCAGGGCTCTACCTTCTTCAAGATTATGCACTTGAAAGACCACAAAACTCTTGTACAGGCTTAGCCTCTAATATTAGTAAAGATAACCTTATCATGTTATGGCATTATAGATTAAAACATCCAAATATTTCATACCTAAAAAGGTTATTTTCTTTATTATTCAGTAACATCTCTAAATTTTTTTAGTGTAAAATTTGTTAACTTTCTAAGCACACTCGAAATAGCTATCCTAGCCTTTTTCTCAAAGATTCACAGTAACATTTGGAAACCGTTAAGAGTTAACAATATCACAGGTTTTAGGTAATTTGGTACATTCATCGATGACCATACTCGACTCACTTAGGTATTCTTTATGAAATAAAAATCTGAGGTTAGCTAAATCTTTCAAAACTTCAATAGCATGGTACAAACCCAATTCCAACCCAAAATTCAAGTCCTAAAAACTGACAATGGAAGGGAATACTTCAATTTCGTTCTTGGCCATTTCCTTACCAATCATGACATTATCCATAAAAGTATTTGCGTTGACACTCCATAACAAAATATAGTTACCGAACATAAAAACAGATATTTGATAGAAGTGACCAAATCCCTCTTGTTGACTTCCAATATGCCTAAATATTTTTTGGAAGAAGTTATCCTCATTGTAACCTATTTGGTTAACCGAATGCCTTCTCGAGTTTTTTGCTTTAAAATACCTTGTCAAACTCTCTTTGCTTCCTACCCATAAACTCGATTGATTTCTTTCATTCTTATCAAACTTTTTGGCTGCATTATTTTTGTTCATACTAGTCAATAAAATCATAGCAAGCTTGATCCCAAAGCCTTAAAATGCATATTCCTTGGTTATATGCATATCTTAGCAATTGTTGTGGTAAAGATTGGTTTTTGGTGTAGGGCTTCCTATTTTAGGTTCAATGCTACAAAAATGTTGGATTTGATCCGAAAGAAAAGACTAGTCTTTGTGAGAGATTCAATTAATAAAAACTAATGGGAATCTATACTTTGTTTGTTAATGGGAGCTATTAAAGATCCAAAGAAGGTCTACAAAACTTATGGGCAAAGAATCACCAAAGAAACAGGAAATTATAGTTTCAAATTTGTGGTAATTACATGATTGTTTAAACTTTATTTGTTTTTTATTTCACTTATACACTAGAATTTTTAGTATTTGCCTATTTGGAATGGTTGATGTTTTAAGGTTATTTCTGCAAGACTATAAGTGCACAGTTGAATACTATGCTTCTCACTTTTTAGTATACAAAAGCAAGGCAAGAATAAGGCAAAAGTGGAAGCCAACTTTGTGAATTGATGCCATTGATCATGGTTCATCAAAATGGAAAAGGAGTTGATATTTTGGTCTTCAACACTGCACATTGGTGGTCTTATTACTAAACAAAAGATAGGTTAGTGCAATTACATTCATATTGTGAATCTTTAATATAACCTTTGCCAAAACACTCTAAAGTTGTAGTGTGATTTTCCTTTCAAGGTTTCAATCTTGCATTAATTTTAAGCTGGAGAGTTCAACCAAGATCTTTTTTTTTCTTTGAAAAACATGTTAAGCTGTTTTTTTAAGAATTGGGATGACATTGCTGTGATATGTATATGTGAGCTAAAACCTTTATATGCTTTTGCAATATGTTTGATGTCTATTGGCAATTTTCATATCTTATGATCAACTATTATCAGGAAGAAAAACAAGTAAATCCTCGACTTGACATTTCCACAGCCTTTAAAAAAGCTTTGATAACATAGATAGAATGGGTTGATGGGCACATTAATCTAGGCAAAACATAAGTTTTTTTTCAAAATTCAACACCTTATCATTTCAAGTTTGATATTATTTATGCTACTGTGAACTTTCTTTTCTTTAACATTTACTTATATAGATTACTAAAAAAGCTCTGATCATTAATTATATAGGGGAAGACAATGGAATTTAGGTAGCCATTATATAAAAGTTGTTTGACCCCTTGATGACACTTTGTATACTTTAAGAAGAACAAAATTATGGAGGTCATTTGGCAAAAACAAACTCCTATAGCATTGCTGAATGTGACTGGTTTATTTGTGTACAGGATAGATGGTCATCCATCAATATACGATGACCATGATAGCTTGGTTAACCTTGATCTCAGTAGTGTGGACACTATATTAGGTCCGGACTTGAACGAATTGGGCCTAGCTCAATAAAGCCCAAATTGTAAGTCCAATAATTCATTTTTTAAAAGTTTTATTGACTTATTTATTTATTTTTGTTATTTATTATTATTTTTTTGGTTGATTATTCATTTAGTGTTTATCTTTGATTTTTTTTTAGTTTTTTGCTTGAGATAATAGTGATAAAAAGAGTAAAAAAAAAAGAATAATAATAATAAAGGTGATAAATATTCTATTATGGATCGGTGTTAGTGGAATTGTAGATAGATTGGATTTATGATGTGATCCTGTTAAAGACTGAGTTGTGATTAATCAAAAATTTTTCTTATTTTTCACTATAAATACACATAGAAATCAAAGCAAGAAACATAAATCAGAAACATAGCAACTAAACACAGAAAACCAAAAACAGAGAGAAACATAAAATATAAAGATCAAAGAGATCACACACAGAAAGGGTAAAAAATATACAACAAAAAGTAGAACAGTTAGCAAAAATAAAAAAAAAATTGAAGATTTCTGAAAAAATTTAGAAAATTTCTAGATTTCGATAAATTTTTCATATTTTGGTGAATTTTTCGACGTCGATTAAAATTTTCGATGAATTTTTTGGTGTCGATTGAATTTTTCGACAAGCTTTCTAGAATTTGGTTGAAGATTTCGATAAAGGTTGAATTTTTTTATGAATGTTCAATGAACCAACCCAGATTTCAGTAACTTTTTTTAGAATCCGGTAAAGATTCAATTGGAGTTCTTTGGGTTGTAAAGAAAAAGGGAGAAAAAAATAAAAAGAGAGAGAGGGAAGAAAGGAAAATCTAAAAAAAAAAAAAAAAGACAGGACTTAGGCTTTTATATCATTCCTAAAACGATGTCGTTTTGGCGTTTAAAAGGACTCAGGATTCGTGCATTTTCATTAATGTGACCCAACCCGTAGCGCTGACCCGCTTTTGACCCGCGTTTGACCTATCTTTAACTTTTAACTCTAGTCGAGCCGAGTCGTGAGCCGAGCTGTATCCCTGGAGCCATTTTTTCTGTTTCCAACCGAGCCAATTTATTTTTTTGGTATTT
This sequence comes from Durio zibethinus, assembly GCF_047325235.1. NCBI lineage: Eukaryota > Viridiplantae > Streptophyta > Magnoliopsida > Malvales > Malvaceae > Durio > Durio zibethinus. Next base: position 17,510,668 of record NC_143187.1, read on the forward strand.
TATTTATTTATTTATATTTATAAGTTTTTTATTTATTATTTTGTATGATTAAATTTAGGAAAAAATTAAAATAAGTATAAAACAAAAATAAATTTTTTTTTAGAATAAATATTAATTGTCCAATGATGAAATTTTTAAAAATTTCAAATGGTAAATTTCTATGAATTCTTTTTAAAATTTATCCTAAATGGTGGAATAATTTAGAGAAAACTTCAATAACAATAATTAATATTTATTTTCAATCAAAAAAATAAAAATAAAAATTTTGGTTGAAAATATTTGACAATTTTCCAAGGATGAGATTCTTAGAAATTTCAAATGGTAAATTTCCTAAGAAATCTCTAAGTGAGGAATTTCTTTAAATTTGTCCCAAATGGTGAAACAATTTAAATGAAATTTCAATAAAAATAATTTTCATATTATTTTCTTTCCAAAGATCAAAAAAACAAAAGAAAAAGAAATAAAATTTCTAAAATGGTGGAAAATTTAGAAATAAAAAAAAAGAAAGAAATAAAAGAATTTTTAAATAGGCCCAAATGGTGAAAAATTTAGAAATTTTAAAGAGAAGATATTTCTAATTTTGCCTAAATAATGGAATAATTAGATATATTTTTATTAAAAAATAAAAAACAAAAAAAATATATAATTAAACCTTTTTACCGATGATTGAGTCTCTTCAAAAAAACAAAGAAGATTCTTGAATACTCTTGAGGTGAGAAAGTATTTTTAAGAATTCATTCAGATTGATGAAAAAATCTTAAGAATTACTTCCAATATTCAACATTAAATTTTAAAACCATTAGAATTAAGACCTTAGGATAATTTTAAAATAAAATGGTACCATCTTTTAGATGGGCATATGGGGGTGTTATAACCTTTATCATATATAACTAAACTCCCGAATCTTGTTCTGGTTAGTAGACTCGAACTTATTCTTTTAAAGATCTATAGTAAAGCTTAGGAGCTCCTTTAAAAGATAGATTCATTAGGTGATCAATCACACCTAGTTAAAAAAGATTGGTGGCAACTCTTTAGTTTATGTCTAGCTATAGATTTATGAATCTATATATTATGACAGTTTAGCGACTCCACTATATGTGCTATAGAGAGTCAAGCCATAACAATTTAAAGTTTATCCTATCCTTGGGTCTAATGGCTATAAAGTGTAATAATTATGTTAGTTTTTTTTTTGTTTACTAACATTATTTTTTTTTTTTTGTCTTGTGTTTTATTTATGGGATTTGAAAAATGATATGTTCATTCACACACACTATCACATGCATTTGCATTACATAAGCTTTACACTCGAACTCCATCCCTCTTAGAAGGGAATAAAGTACATATGCTCTCATGATATGATAATCTCTGCAATGGCTAGCAAAATACTCTCACTTAAATTGAATCATTTATGTTGGTAGCTTATGATAGGTGAGGATTAGACTATCTTACTAGTTTATGATAGATGATGATATAAGGAATAATTTGAGAACTTTTAGTGGTCAAAATTACCTAATCCTGCATATAATGTACACTTAAGAGGTTGGTCTTAAGATAGAACCCTTCCTACCCAGTGATAGATGTATCTCGAAATTAGAACACAAGAATGAACAATTTATATGATATATTGATTATCTAACCATTTTTGTTTGTGTATTTGCATCATGATAATATCATGCATCATTTTCATTATCATATTTAACATTATCTTTTGCATTATTTTCATATAGGAAATATTTGCCATATAATAGTTATTGATCTCATACCTACATCTATGAAAATGTATGTTACATGCATTACACATAAAAAATATCATTTTTTATCATAATTGTGGTATCAAGGTTCAAGGATGACTCCATTAAATAAGAATCCCACACAATCAACTCACCAATATAATACAAAAGCTCAAGCCAGATAAATGGAACAAAAAAATTTCAATTATCTTAAGAGGATAGAAAAAGCTCAAGAGAAGTTAGAAGGGGAGTTGAATAAGATTTTAGATGCCTTGAATAAGTTAAACAAAGGAAAAAGAATAGAAAAAAATACTAGTCAGCAAGACCATCCATTACAAGAGGTGGATGACCTTTTATACCCTCTTGGTTTTAGGCCGTATCAAGCCTAATCCACACAAGACCCATCATCACAGCAGTTTACATATCTTACAAGGTATACATATCTTAGAATACCATCAGCTTCAAATCTAAGTTAGTATCAGAGTTATGTAAATCTTATCTTTACTGAGAAGGTAGTAAAATCAGTATCAATCCCCAACTTGGATGATCCAAAAAAAAAGAGAAACTAAAGCCTAAGGAGAAAGAAACTATAAAAAGGTTAAAAGCTAAACGAAAGATGAACTTATTAGAGGAAAGGTTACAAGCCATAGAGAGAATCAATTTTTATGGTTCTGTAGATGCTATTGGGCTCTGTTTAGTCCTAGATATCATTATTCCTTCATAGTTTAAGGTTTCAAAATTTGAAAAGTATGATGATACAAAGTGTCCAAAGACTCATATTACTATATACTATAAAAAATGGCTGCTCATGCTAATAATGAAAAACTGTTAATGCATATTTTTTAAGATAGCATTACGGGTTTCGTTGCTAGGTGATATGTTCAACTGGATAGGACCTACATTCAGTCTTACAATGATATGGCCTATGACTTCATTAGTCAGTATCGGTATATCATAGACTTAACCCCTGATCGCCTATCTTTTGTAGAATATGAAAAAAAAATGATTGAATTATTCAAGGAATATGCCCAGGGATGGAAGGACATGGCTACTCAAGTGCAGCTTCTTTTGAATGAGAAAAAGATCACAATATTGTTTGTGAACACTTTAAAATCTCTCTTTTATGAAAAGATAATAAGGAATGCAACAAAAAATTTCATTGATATGTGATCTCACACGAAATCATTGAGAATGCCATTAAAAATAACAAGTTTGAAGGAGGGAAAACCAAAAAGGTGTCAAAAAAGAAAGAGACTGAAGTTCAAGCCATGAACTTTGACAAACAGTTCAAAGGATATCAACCTTATCCACCATAAGGTTATTTCTCATACTATCCTATTATGAACAATACCTCACCCCACCCATATCAATCTTTTCTACAACCACCTTATCCATTAACATGCCAGCCCATTTTCAATCCTTAAGCTCTCATATATAGCCTTAACATTCAACCTCCCTCAAGACCCTAGATTCGTTCTACTAACCCAACAAGTGGTTCATGAGAACAACAAACTACTTGAGAAAAATCTATCCTTGACCCAACCTCATGACTTATACCGAGAGCTTTATAACAACCACTCGATTGCCCCTAGTAGTCTAGAGTCGCTCAAGTCACCCTATCCCAAGTGGTATGATTCTATAGCTTACTGTGACTACCACTATGAAATTACTGATCATTCTACTGAAAATTACATTACTCTAAAGCATAAGGTGCAACGTTTGATTAATGATGAAATGATAAATTTTGATACAAGGGGGATAACCGCGCCTAATGTTAATGGTAATCCATTGCCCAATCACAATGTCAATACTTCGAATGAAGATAAAAAATGAGTGTGATCTAAAAAGATTTGGAGAGTTGCAACGAATCAAAGGGTCAAATGTTAAGAAAAATTCTTCATTTGATCATATGGGGGCATAATTTTGAAAAGAAAAAAAATGTTAAGGCTGGATGTTGCTTGTCATTCTAAGTTTTCTTTCAAAGCAATGTTAGGAATTCTTTTATGCAATAAGATCTCATTTTTTTCATTTCAATAAAATGTAAGGATGATGCATTTCATTACATTTTCTCTTTCATCCTAACCACTATTTCATGCTTAATTTTTTTCCACACATATCCTTTTATTCCTATTCTCAATGATGAATGTTTAAACAATGATAACAATAATTTTAAGATTTACTTTTAAGAACTCATTCACATTGATATGAGGAGACTATTTGAGCAAAAGAAATAAGTTACTAGCAGATGTGAAATTAATATATCTTGAAGATGTGCAGTCTTTTATAAAGATCCATGAGCTTGTTTTTGTTTAATAGATGATATTCAAAGAAAGCATTCATGTTTAAGATAAAAAATTATCATTTTTTTTTTACCATTTGAAAAACCATTCATTGCTACCCTTTTGAGCCTATTATGATTTTTTTTTAAAGAACCCCAACCGAGGATCACCCTCTATACTAGAGAGTAATTTTTGAAAAAAAAAAAAAAGGTAAAAAATCGTAAAAGGTCTCAAAGATATAAAGTAAAAAAAAAAAAAGCAAAACAAAGGAAAAAAAGAGAAAAAAGAAAAATAAATGACATAAATGAGTTGAGGCAAAGTAATGAGAGTCTTTTTGTGAGGAATAAGGTGAATGAAAAAGAGAAAAATAGTGAAATGATGTGGAATAGGGCAAAATGCCTAGTTTCATTAAATGATGAGAAATGATCCTTTAGTTTTGAACTCTTTAAACATATATTTTAAGCATATTTTATCCATTTCTTTCATGATCCCTTACCATAGCCTATGTTACAACCTTAAAAAGTCCATTTTGATCAAGTGTGAATGCTCAAATTGAATGATTATATGTTAGGCTAAGGCATGCTTATGATGGAGCAATGGAATTGTGCATGTGTTTTAGAGATACATGTATGGAAGATATCAAAAGTAAAAAAGAAAAAAATGAAAAAAAAAAGATAAAAAAAAAAGAATGAAAAAAATGTAAAAAGAGAAAAAGGAAGCTCAAATTGAAAACCCGAAAGAGTGGTTTGGGTAAAAAACCCTAAAACTAAGAGTTTCAATAGTTGGATAGATCCATGACATCTGAAGATCCCTTAAAGCTAAGGCAAAGTTTAATAAGCTCAAAATGATTTTGACTATCAATAGAATGAGTTTTTAAAAAAGAATCCTGGATTAATGTTCAAAATTATTTGAATATTCATTGTTTGGTATACCATTCATCCCAATGACATCCATCGAACCTAGTTATTTTTGTACCAAACTCATTCGTATATTGATTACCTTTTTTCCAATTCATCTTGTACTTTTTTATCCCTAGAATAAATTAAAAAAATGTCTGATTGCATTATATTTTTCAAGAATTGAAATGATGATAAATGAATGATAATATTCATAAAAGATTCTTACATTCCTTTGAAAAAATCTAGGATAATAGAGACAAAAAAATGAGAAGATAATTTGAAAAGATATTTGAGATGACCAAGTAATAAATATAGTGATGGATTGTTAACATAACTTGGGATGTGTGGTCAAGTGATGAAAATGATGTGGATTAGTGGACAAAATTTATGTTGAAATTGCTAATGCTGAGAAGCCTGTGAGTTACGATTAAATGATGAAAATGATGTAGATCAGTGGATGAAATTTTTGTTGAAATTGCTAGTGCTAAGAAGTCTGTGGATTGTGATCAAATGATGCAAATGATGTTGATCAATTGACAGAATTTATTCTAGGATACCTAGTGCTAAGCAACTGAAAAGGAAAAATATGGGATGGAAGAGTCTTGAGAACCATAGTACGACAATTAATTGGAATTTCATGACATTTATCTAAATTATATGCATTATGTTTGCATCATCATTTGAACAATACATGCGTATAATTTAGTGAATATTATAACTCTGGACCTACATCAACCAACAAACATTTGAATCATGACTTAGAGTAGGGCATCTACATTATTGTGAGAATCTAAATTGTTGCATTTGCATAATTGGTCATGACATTCATTACATACAAAATTTTTACTTTGATAAAAGTTTGAAAGTCATCTGGAAAAAGAAATTTTGAATCTTTTACTAAAGTCTCTTAAGATAAAATTGTGAATCCTCAATATTTGAGTTTCAAATGAGAATATTTGAGTTTTAAATAAGAATCTTTAAGAAGAATTCATATGAGAATATTTGAACTTAGATGTGAAACTTTAAGATTTATCGAATATGAATATTTAAACTCAACTTTTGGATGCGAATCTCTAAATTTTTGAATGAAAACCTCTGAGCTTAGATGAAAAACTCTAAGATTTATTGAATGTGAATCTTTGAACTCAAATGAGGAGTTTTGAAAATTTGGATGAAATCCTAAAGTTTTTAAATGAGAAATTTTTGAACAAAAAATCTTTGAAATTTGGGAAGTGAATCCCTGAAGCTTTTAAAAAAATAAATTTTTTTAGTGTAAATCTCTAGAATTCAAATGTGAATCTCCAGAATTCGAATATTTAAATATTGGATGTGAGCCTTGCAATTTTCATACGAATCCCTGAATTAAAATTTTGGATGTAAATCTTACAAATGCGAATCTTAAAATCTTACGAATCTGAAGCCAAATTTTTTAGAATCTAAAAATTCTTGTGAACCTTTGAATTTCAAACTCAAATTGTGAATCTTTGAGTTTTCATTACAAATTTCATCAGACATGATCTATGACTCTTCTGGACATGATTATCAAGGAGCTTTATTTTTCAAAGTCGTTGAGCCTCTGTTTAGAGGAGCATTATTTATTTTTCAAAGTCATTGAGCCTCTGATTAGAAGAGCCTTATTTATTTTTTAAAAGTTATTGAGCTTCTGTTTAAAGAAGCATTATTTATTTTTCAAAGTTATTAAACCTTTGATTATAGGAGCTTTATTTATTTTCTCAAAGTTGTTGAGCATCTGTTTAGAGGAGCTTTATTTATTTTTCAAAGTCGTTGAGCCTCTGTTTAAAGCAGTCGTATTTATTTTTCAAAATCATTGAGCCTCTATTTAGAGGATCTTTGTTTATTTTTCCAAAGTTATTGAACCTTTGATTAGATGAACCTTATTTATTTTTCAAAGTCATTGAGCCTCTATTTAGATGAGCCATATTTATTTTTTCAAAAGTTGTGAGCCTCTGTTTAAGGGAGTTTTGTGTCATTTAGCTAGTTTGAGTGTCTGATTAAAAAAAAAAATAAATGTGTTGGGATGATTATTTGGATATGAGGGGTGTCTACATCTTTGCACAATTTCTATTGAATAGGAAGTGCACAAAAAGGGACAGTTGTAGACACCTTATTGGGTTCGGGCTTGAATGAATTGGGCCTAGCTCAATAGAGCCCAAAATGTAAGTCTAATAATTCATTTTTTTTTTAGGTTTTATTGACTTATTTATTTATTTATTTATGTTATTTATTGTTATTATTTTTTTGGTTGATTATTCACTTATTGTTTATCTTTGATTATTTTTAGTTTTTTGGTTGAGATAATAATGACAAAAAGAGTAAAAAAAAAAGAATAGTAATAATAATAAAGGTGATAAATATCCTGCCGTGGATTGGTGTTAGTGGAACGGTAGATAGATTGGATTTGTGATATGATCTTGTTAAAGATTAAGTCATAATTAATCAAAAATTATTTTGATATTCCATTATAAATACACACAAAATCAAAGTAAGAAACACATATCAGAAACACAGCAATTGAACACAGAAAATAGAAAACAAAGAGAAACACAGAATACAAAGATAAAGAAGATCACACATATAAAAGGCAGAAAATATACAACAAAAAGCAGAATGGTCAGCAAAAATAAAAAAAATTAAAGATTTTTGAAAAAATCTAAAAAATTCTCAGATTTTGGCAAAATTTTTTAGATTTCGATGAAATTTTTTGTGCTGATTGAAATTTTTTGATGAATTTTTTTGCATTGGTTGAATTTTTTTGGTAAGCTTTATAAAATCCGATTGAAGATTCCAGCAAAGGTTGAATTTTTTAATGAATGTTCGACGAACTAATCCAGATTCTAGTGACTTTTTTTAGAATTTGGTGAAGATTCAACTGGAGTTTTTGGGTTGTAAAGAGAGAGGGGGGAGAAAGGAAAATATTAAAAAGAAAAGACAGGACTTAGTCTTTTATATCGTTCCCAAAACAACGTTGTTTTGGTGCTTAAAAGGACCTAGGATCTGTGCATTTCCATTCGGGCGACTCGACCCGTAGTGTTGACCCGTTTTTTATCCCTGTTTGACCCGCCTTCAGCTTTTAACTTCAGCCAAGCCGAGTTGCCAAGCAGTATCCCTATAGCTACCTTTTCTATTTTCAACCAAGCCAATTTAACCGTCAAGCCGAGCCAATTTATTTTTTTGGTATTTTATTTATTTATTTATTTAGTTATATTTATAATTTTTTATTTATTATTTTGTATGATTAAATTTTAGGAAAAAATAAAAAAAATTATAAAACAAAAATAAAAGTATTTTTTTAGAATAAATATTAATTGTCTAATGATTAAATTTTAAAAATTTCAAATGGTAAATTTCTATAAAATTCCTAGGTGAGAAATTTTTTTCTAAATTTGTCACAAATTGTGAAATAATTTAGAGAAAACTTTAATAACAATAATTAATATTTATTTTCAATCAAAGAAATAAAAATAAAAATTTTAGTTAAAAATATTTGACAATTATCCAAAGATGAGATTCTTAGAAATTTTAAATAGTAAATTTTTTAAAAAATCTCTAGGTGAAGAATTTCTTTAAATTTGTCCCAAATGGTGGAAGAATTTAAATGCAATTTCAATAAAAATAATTATCATATTATTTTCTTTTCAAAGATAAAAAAATAAAATAAAAAAAATAAAATTTCTAAAATGGTGAAAAATTTATAAATTTAAAAAAGAAGATATTTTTGATTTGATATAAATAGTTGAATAATTAGATATATTTTTAATAAAAAATAAAAAATATATAATTAACCTTTTTTTCGACGATAGAGCCTCTTCAAGAAAATAAAGGGAATTCTTGAATACTCTTAAGGTGATGAAATATTTTTAAAAATTCATCCAAATTGATGAAGAAATCTTAAGAATTACTTCTACTATTCAACATTAAATTTTAAAATAATTAGAATTAAGATCGATGATAATTTTAAAATAAAATGGTATAATCTTTTGAATGAATATATGTGGGTGCTATAACTTTTCTCATATGCAATTGAACTCTTTAATCATGTTTTAGTTAATAGATCATAATTTATTCTTTTAAAGATCAATGTCAAGTTTAAGAGCTCTTTTAAAAAATTAGATTTATTATATAATCAATCATACTTAATTAAAAAAATGATGATGATTTTTTAATTTGTATTTAATTACAAATTTATGAATCTATATGGATAATTTGTTAAAGTCGATGTCACAATATCTCAATCGGTTAAGGAATTTGCAAAAAAAATGATTTTTCAGGGGACAATGATCTTGATGGATTCCTGCTAGTAATTTATTTCCTAGTCCAAATCAATCGTAGGTTGTAGTATTTTTATTAAAAATATATATAAATATAAAAATAAATCATCATTCATCAATTTTTATTAAAAATTTCGTAAATTTTATAAATTTATTTACAACGCGCGATTACTCTCCAGTTTTTACTATCAATTCAGGAGGATGATAAAACTAATTAAGTCAAAAAATGGGGAAAAAACAAAAGAGCTGTAAACCCGAATTGCCAAGTTGCCAAAAACAGCTTAGATGTAAGAAAACTATTGGCAGCGCTGACATGGCAGAACAAGCCATTTTCTTTAATACAAAGAGAGACACACAGATTTATAAACAAGGCAGAGTATTAGAGAAATGGATCTGATAGAGATCTAACAACCAAAAGCCAAAACATTTTTTTCCGTTTACAGACTAAAAAAGACAGAAAAAATTGAAAAAAAAACAAAGCATTATCTCTCTCGTGAAAAGTCTACAATTCTCTCTCTCTCAAAAGAAAAAAAGGTCTGCAAAATTCAGCGGAGACAGAGAGAGAGGGGGAGAGGTTTAACGCCTTTTTTTTTTCCGTTAACGGCGGTTACTCGGTTTCGCTGCGGCCACTGAAAGCGGTATGTGTAATTTTTCTAAAAAGGTTTTCTTGTAGATGTAATTGATTTTTTTGAGGATCAAATCATGCAACACTCTGAATCTAGGCTTTTGGCTTTGGATCTTATGTTCTTATGTTTCTTAGGGAGGTTTTTTCATTTCCGTCGTTTTCTTGATGAAATGTCGGTAATGAGAAATGTTTGGAATCTGAGAAAATTGAAGGTTTAGTGGTTGGTTTAATTCTATTTAACTTTGTTTCCTTTGATTTCATTGATTTCCAATTCTTCTAGCGTAATTATAGTCCCGGATGCCCATAAATTGGAAGAAAACAGGAAAAGGAAAAGAGAATAAAAAATCATGATTCATGATTGCTGAACTGAAATTGTTGTAGTTTGAGTTGAATTAGTATTGTTATTGTTTAGTCTTATGGTACATTTAATATAGCGTTTGGTATCTTTTGCAAGATCACTAAGGTAATGTAATTACGCAGGTGATTGTAACACTAAGTGATTTGAAATGACTTTGTTTGGTTAACAATGATCAATTCTTATAAATTAAAAATCACTAAAATCAAATATTGTTTTATTTAAAAGTACAGAAATAACCACGCATATTGTATTAGTTGTACAAATTAATAATTTTATGGTTGTTTAAAGATAATAAATTGTAAAATATTAATAATATTTATTTATTTTCTAATAAAATATAATTAAACTATTAAATTAATAAATATATTTATTGATAGGTAAATGATTTTTATAATATAAATTATGTAAAAAATATTTGAATTAAAAAATAACACCAATCTATTAAATTCATAGTACAAGAAAAACAAAAAATTTTTATTATATATAAAATATTAAAAAAGTAAACAAATACACAAATTATTTTGAACTTGTTACAATGAATATTAATTTGAAAATATAAAATTTATAATATAAATTAATTGTAATTTTAAGATGCAGTAAGTTTTTAATTCATATATTAAATGGGTAAAATTAAATATCATTAATTTTACATATAACTTTTCCACTTTTTTTTTTATGAGAATTAGATTATCCTCAAAAGCTAGTGATTTGATCATGATCCAAGATCACCGTCATATAGGATCACCGAGTGCTTACAAAACACAGTGATCTAATCACCATATGTAGATCACCATGATTTTTTGAGTGATCACCCTATATCAAACACTACCTAAATGAAACAAAATATTTTTTGGTTCTTGCAAATGGGTGGGTTGAAAAATATAAATTCTACTTCATTTTTGGCTAACCATTAGCTTCTAATGGCCTTTTTCAACTTCTTGCACTTTTATTGAAGATCTCTTGTTAATGCAATCAAAGAAAGTGAGACGGTTAATTGGAGATCAAATAACATTTTGGTGGTTCTAATCTTGTATGAAGATGTTTGAATATTTAGGTCAAGTGGCTTGAGCCTTAGCATGGTGGGAATGATGGAAAGAGGGAAGGGTGGAAAAGGTTTTAATGTAATGGTTAGGTTTTATTATCAGCTTTCAATGTTTTAGCTTAACTACTAGATTCAAACTGACTTTTTCTCTCCTCCTTCCCATCCTAACCAAGAAAAGCCTGAATTGGCATTTTAGGCGATTTTGTTGACACAGTAATTTGAGATTTTTTAAAAATATTTTGATTAAATATTCATTTTCAGTAGAACAGGTGAGTCTTGTTTCCTTCTTTCTAGACCTTTTTAGTCTATGTAATTACTTTCCCACTTTTTTTTTGGGTTTAGATTTATTTATTTATTGATTGATTTACAGATAATCATAAGTAGGGTCATGTGCTACTAAATATTGAATATAAGCAAAGTTAGCATAATTATGAAGTTAGATTTTCTTCTAAGCAGTGTAGAGTACTTCCATGGTCACATTTCTAGACCTGGGGATGCGGAAGTTTGGGCTTCTTTTAAAAACAAGACACTGTATTGAAGGTATAGCCCACCCCCCACCCCCTTTTTTTTAAAAAGAAGAAGATTGTATACCTCCCTCCCCCTTATGCATGGGGCTGGAACCTAATGTTTTGCTAGTGTTTAATATCTGGCCGTTGCTGGGACAAAAGCATAAAATATAATAAGATTTCTTTTTGTTACTTTTGTATTTATTATCTATCACTATATGAAAAGACTCAGTTGTTCTGTAATTGGCAATGTTGTGAATCCAGAACCCCTTTTCCATTTATCTGCCTAAAATTGGCTTATTCACTAATGAGATATTGTTTTTACTTCATCAAAATGTTGGGAATTTGTTCTTGGTTCGAATTTACCTAACCCCAAATGTTGGTATTTTTTGTCTATTTTCTTCTTTTATTAAGTTTTAAGTTTTAATCAATAAATTTGTTATTTGACCTTTGTGCAGTAAAATCAACCGGTGTCTAAAATTCCTTGGCCTGGAATTTTTTTTACTGGATCTAGAATTCCTGAGGTAAAGCAAGAATAGAAGCTATTGAACCTAAAATACAGCAGTTATTGTTAAAAAAGTTGATTATCTTGTAACATCTCGGGTGAAATTATAGTCTGTCACTGAAAATTTTAAGCCTTCAAAATTCAGCGACCAAGTTCAGGGGGTGATTTGCCCCAAACCAGGGAGTATAACTCTTTTCCTGTTGCCCGGAGGGTGAATTCTGCCAGTGCCATGATGATGGGAGATGACATCGAAAATGGTAATTTGGGGCCTTACCAAGATAGGCCAAGGACTTTTCCTAACATGCGTAGCAAACCTTATACCCCCTTGGTAAGGGCCTTATGTTTGTCTCAATGAGTAGTTTGTTAGTTGTGGATGAGTATGCATTTTGAGTTTTTGGCTATGGTGTCTCTTTTCTTTCTCATTTTTCCTTTTGTTGTTTTAGTAATTTGTTTTAATCCTGCATTTGTTTTGACCAATACCTAGTTTAACTATTTAGGAAAAGAGGAATTAGCTTAGTGTGAATTGATTATGTCAAGTGTCTTATTGGCCTGTGTTAGTCATCTTTTTGTTCATTGTCAATATGCAGTAGCATTGGAATAATTGAATTTTGTCATATATTAAGTGTATTTTAGCTATATACTGTCAGTGAGCAGAGATGTTTGATTATAAAACTCTATACCTACCTGCAATTTTTGGAGGGCTTCCTCGGTGAGTGCTCATTCTACTCTTCTCTAGCTCAATTGGTATTTCAAATAATTGTTATGAAGTCAACAAAATTACATCCTGATTCTTATTGCCATATTGCTTCCTTTTCAACTGCAACTAAGATCCTTGATTAGTATCTTGTACACACACACACACACACACACACACACACACACATATACATATATATGTGTTTCTGGTTTTGTGGCTTTGACATAAGGTGTCATTTCCAAGTTGTGGTGTTCGTGGCCAAAAAGAAGTTGTCATGTTCTGAAATTTGAGATCATAGAAAAGCACCCATGCTTAGAGTTTTTTGGGCATAGCACTAAAATGGAAGAGAAATTTAGCGTGAGCTTCATGGAGACTGCTGAATTGATGTGAACGGCAGTTTGACTAGTAAAGCAAACAAGTTATAAAATGTCCAGCCGAATATTTTAGTCAGAAAAATAACCAGTGATGCAAACCCTATAAGTGGGATTTTATGGAGAATCCTGTTCTTTTTCATTGCTATTTTCTTGTTTGGCTAGGCACATTTTTAATCTTTTTCTCTCCCTCTCCTGGCTTCTTGGACATGCACTTTTTCCCCTCATTATGCGTACTTTAATTGACTAATTCCTTTGTGCAGATTTTTCGAATTCTCATGGGAATAAATGTTCGTGTTCTTGTTATACTTTTGCTTTTGGTCTTCGGATATGTCTTTTACATTGGAGCAAGTACTTCTCCAATCATTGTTTTTGTCTTCTCAGTTTGCATCGTCAGCTTCCTTTTGTCAATATATCTTACAAAGTGGGTCCTTTCCAAGGACGAAGGGCCTCCAGAGATGTCTCAGGTAAATATCACTAGAAAAAAATTTCCCTCATAATATGAAGCTTTCTTTATGCTCCTGGAATAATTTTATTAAATGCTTCTCTAGAATTTTTTGTTATAAATAATATGCACCTTTCTATCCCTTTCTTCAACTTGTGGCATTTAAGTTTGTATTTTTATGTAGACATATATTATAATATTTACTTTATCTTTTCTAATGACTCTTCAAATTTCAAACAAATATAATGACAGTGGTCGTATGATTGTATTGAATGTACTGCAATATTAGCATGCTTGGTTTGGATTTTGGTTTGGGAAAGAAAAGATATGGATAACATGTTAGGTATTTGGACATCATTTTGTTTTCTGGTTGGAGTAGTTTTAAGATGGATACAAGATTCTATAAAAAAAAAAAAAAAAGATGGATAGTTTGACTAAATGTAGAGGACTGATATGCTGGATGGAGCATGTAGCTTCTGTAAAAAGTTTTCATTAATTTATTTATGATATTTTGTGGCATTATTTACTGGCCCAGTAATTATGAATATGATATGATGTTCTTGGCATGTGGTCTTGGCATGTGGTCAAAGGACATTTTGCTTTTTTAAATCTGACTACCATTTGAAATGCACTGGTCTTGCAGAAAATAGCTGTTTGGGAGTTAAATAACTGAAAGCAAAAAGATGGATATGCAAAACCAAAGCTTTCTGCTCAAATCAGTTATTAAAATATTTTTTTGGAGATTTTAGTAACAAGTGCTTTATTTAACTGCATGTTTTGTTATTGTTATATTTATCTTTTGATATTTATACCATCTTTAATCATTAAATTTTTAATGTTTCTCCAAATTAGAAAATGTCTTTTATACCTTAAGAGTGTATTTGCAATTGGTTAATTAGAATGTTTTATTGTCAGTGCCTGTTAATTTTGTTACTATTTTAATTTAAATCAATCATATTATAAAGCTTGATCAGAAATATTGATGATGGAGGACATTCTTGTTCTGCATCAATTAAACTATAGCTTGTCTAATCTGAATTGTAGAAAAAACTTTCTAAAAATATTGTTATACTTGGATTAGCATGCATAGAACAAGAAAAATCTATGCTTTCTTCATTGTCTGGATTTGGAGCAAGGAGAAATTTTAAAGGCTAAGAATACGATGTTTTCTTGCTGCTTCGTTACATTATTCACATATCTTGGTCTAAGAGGAGTAGGCTCCCTTCATTATTTATCATCTTCTTGTTAAACTTTAAAATGCAAGTATACAACTAATAACTTATTATCTGTTAGCAACCACTCCATTCACTTGTACTGAGCTTATCATTTTTTCTTTCTAGATATCAGAGGCTATACGTGATGGAGCAGAGGGATTCTTCAGGACACAATATGGTACTATCTCCAAGATGGCATTGTTGTTAGCGCTAGTGATTCTTAGCATATATTTGTTTCGCAATACAACTCCTCAACAAGAATCTTCAGGCCTAGGAAGGTAATGATATATATGAACATTATGTAAAAATGCATTTCACTTCTTTTTCTTTACCCTTGTGAAAAATTAGTTTATTCTTTTACTCGCTGCTGCAGGGCAACATCTGCGTATATCACTGTTGCTGCATTTCTTCTGGGGGCTCTATGTTCAGGTGTTGCTGGGTATGTTGGGATGTGGGTATCAGTTCGTGCCAATGTCCGAGTCTCCAGTGCCGCAAGACGGTCTGCAAGAGAGGCATTGCAGGTTGTATTCTCTTAAAATTTAATATTATTCTGAATGCTTGCAGATTTGACACTAAATGCGAACATAACATGCAGGTAGCTGTCCGTGCTGGTGGTTTTTCTGCCTTGGTGGTGGTTGGTATGGCTGTGATTGGTATAGCCATCCTTTATGCGACATTTTATGTTTGGTTGGGAGTGGATTCACCCGGTTCAATGAAGGTTACAGATTGTATGTAATGAATTTCCCCATTCCATAATTTATTTTATTAATGCACTTTTTGCAGATGGATCTTCTTATTACATGGTTCCTACCTTTTCCTACATACATTGGTATATTGAGTACATGTTGAGATTTCTTGAATGCTCGTCTTCTCTAGGTGGAATGTTGATAGAGTGTATAAGCATGATTCTGTTGGTTCTGTTTTTTCCATATTGATGAAAGTGGATAGTAGTTAGTTCTCTTGGCTATCTAAGATAGGTCATTGTCTTATAAATTCATCAAGAGTGACCGTTAGGTTAAGGCAGCTAAGAGTTGGGTTTTAGACTTTTAGTTATGTCTGTCTATGACATTTGGTATGGACTTTTTCTAGTAGTTGCTTGACTGCCTACGGTTTTCCTAATCATTGAAGAGAATAGCGTGGATGAGCATTGTATGAATTTCCAACAAAATACAAAACTATGGAGAAAGGTGGGAGGATGATATAACATACTCAATTCATTGATGTGGAGAGTACTATATTCTTGTCAAAGTTAATGACTTAAAGTGTTTTTTATGTTGATTTTTGCATTCGAGTTAGAGTGACTGTTGAAATCTTGTGATTCAAGGTTTCTCTTGATTTAATTATACCAAATATTGTGTATTTTGGAAAAATCAGTCTCACATGTTTGCTTTGAAAGCTATTGCTATATGTGTAATATACTGTATGATATCATTGTGTGTTGATTACATGGTATTCTTGAATCTTGACGTATTGTTGCTAACATCTATTTCAATGTTTGCTTTCTCTTAATTTCTATTTTTGTTTCTTTAAAAAGTTCATATTAGTTAAGTTGGTCACACATGGTGAACTACCGTTTTGATTTAGGCAATTCAAGTGCCATGTTGGCTTGCAATGCTGAAGTGATCTGTGTATGTATATATATGCTTGTATGTATGTGGGTTGCATGCGTGCATCACTAGGTTTGGACTGTGGCTGTTTGATTCTATGTGCATCTCAGGCTAGCATTATCATGTGTTTCATAATCAACAGTACCTTTGATTCCTTGATTGATTTTGTTTATTTTCTTTCAGTGCCACTTCTTCTTGTGGGATATGGTTTTGGAGCTTCATTCGTTGCCCTGTTTGCTCAGTTGGGTGGTGGGATATATACAAAAGCAGCTGATGTTGGAGCAGATCTTGTTGGAAAAGTAGAACAGGGAATACCTGAAGATGACCCTAGAAACCCGGCTGTAATAGCAGATTTGGTACTCAAATTTTCAACTTCATTGAGTTCCTTACTTTGAATTGATGCTTAAGATATAGCTAACCATTTGGAGTCCAAAGTTACATGGTTTTGTTCCCCTTATATTATATATTATTGGTTTAGCTTTGAGTTGAAAAATGAGTGTGCAAAGCTTGGGCATATTTCATGTCATTTCCTGTTTTTATATGCTGAAAGTTTTGTTCATTTATGCACTAGACTGAAGGTTTGTTGTTGTTGTAGGAGTTGACCATAGTGGTGTTCATTGAATGGGAGATTTTGAAGCTGTATTTAAAAGAAATTGCGATTTTGTTAGAGATTTAATTATGATAGCAAAATTATATACAAGTTATGGGGGATATGTTTATACTGGACCTTGCATGTGATTGTTAAAGCCTTTCTAAGATTCAAATACACATGTAGTTGAGAGAAAAAGCAGAAAACTTCTATTTTAATTTTGTTTTGAAGTCTATATTGCTTTACTATAAAGAATTTGAATACTCTAGTTTTAGAGACAACTGAAGTAATCCATATGAAAATTGTGTTAAGAAAAAAATTATTGGTCAGATGAAGTTCAACAAGGAAGGTGGCTGAACAAATGTACTGCAAAACAATATTGGAGGAAATGTGGTCAATTTTACTACAATAATGCTTCTGCCTTATCTTATCTTTATCTTTTACGTTATAGTTTTTACACTTTTTATCCTGGCAATTATGTGTGGTACTTGAATATTTCTTCTTGCATTGAAGGTTGGAGACAATGTTGGCGATTGTGCAGCTCGAGGTGCAGATCTTTTTGAAAGCATTGCAGCAGAGATAATTAGTGCCATGATACTTGGTGGAACAATGGCTCAGCGTTGTAAAATTGAAGGCAAGTGCAAGTTCCCACAGATTTTTTATGTTGTTGTAACATATTTATACCGCTGCATGTATGAAATTTTCTTCGGTTTAACTATGATGAATGCAAACAATAGAATTTATATCTTTATTTTTTAAAATAATCTACCATGAATCAAGATGAAAGTTTAAACCTACTAGACCAGTACAAGAAAATTGAAATCTGCACTTAGGTGAGATAAACAGAGGTTTTCTTGTGTCCTGATGCTTCCTGTTGTTAGTGTAGTTAAGTGAGGATTAAAAGATGATTGTAAAAGTGCATAACTAGTGTTATCTGGCCGTTATCAATAGCGAGGAGAAACAAATTAAAATGTGCCTCTAACTAGAAGCAATCAAACATCTTGTCTTATTTCCTACATTTTCTGATAGCTGTAGTTTTCAAACCTTGTCAAAAAGCAGGTATGCATCCCTATGTTGTTATAACTAAGTTGGTTCTGATGGTATGTCCATTGGTTGTAGTTATATTAAGGGTTGAGACCTGCATAATCTAACCGAGAAACAGCATGAGAAACATTTCTTGTTTAAAAATTTGGTTCTTTGTTTCAGTATAATATTGCTTTGGCTTTGGCATATTCTTTATGTTGAGTGGGTTCCCTATATCTTTTGGTGTGGCCTTATCTTTGATATTTATGCAGACCCATCTGGCTTCATCCTGTTTCCTCTTGTTGTGCACTCATTTGACCTGGTGGTATCATCAATTGGAATACTTTCAATTAGGAGTACACGTGACTCCAGTGTGAAAGCTCCAATAGAGGATCCAATGACAATCCTTCAGAAAGGATACTCTGTTACTATAGTTTTGGCTATTCTGACATTTGCTGGGGTAATATATCATCTATGACTGCAACATAATGCAGTTATTTTACTGTTTTCTCTGATCAAGTATTGAAATCTAGCAATTTTTATTCCTTTGTTTTGGTTTAAAGCTGATTTGAGATTTCTTTTATTTTTTGAAATTATTGCAGTCTACTCGGTGGTTGCTTTATACTGAACAAGCACCTTCTGCATGGTTGAACTTTGCCTTGTGTGGGTTGGTTGGTATCATTACAGCGTATGTCTTTGTCTGGATAACCAAATATTACACTGACTACAAACATGAGCCTGTACGCACATTAGCTCTTTCCAGCTCTACGGGACATGGGACTAACATTATTGCTGGAGTCAGTTTGGGCCTGGAATCGACTGCTCTTCCTGTTCTTGTGATAAGTATATCTATTATTTCTGCTTTTTGGCTGGGTCACACCTCAGGACTGGTGGATGAAACAGGAAGTCCAACTGGTGGGTTGTTTGGCACAGCTGTAGCTACAATGGGAATGCTCAGCACTGCTGCCTATATTCTAACCATGGATATGTTTGGTCCAATAGCTGATAATGCTGGTGGAATTGTAGAGATGAGTCAGCAGGTACTATATAGTTGATTCTCTAAATTTTTTTGTTACCAATCTGCATATTCCGCTTTCTTCTGTTTGGATTATTTAAGTTAGCTATCGATGTCACGTACAGCCAGAGAGTGTGCGAGAAATTACGGATGTTCTTGATGCTGTCGGGAACACCACAAAAGCTACCACTAAAGGTTTTGCCATTGGATCTGCAGCACTTGCTTCTTTTCTTCTGTTTAGTGCATATATGGATGAGGTTGCATCTTTTGCTCATGAATCTTTTAAACAGGTCTGTGTTACTGTACTTCTGCTTAAATGAAGGCTCTGTTTGGTTTACCAATTCTGCCACTTGTGTTTTACTTCTGAAAAAAGGGAGAAGCAATGTTTGAATAAATTAGTAAAAGAAAAATTAATGATTTTACTTATAGGAACAATAATTGTGTTTGAATTGGTGTTTCCGAGAAATGAAAAAAAGGTGAAAAGATGAAGCAAAAAGTGGCAATCAATGGAGGCTTTCATTAGTTATTCTGCAAACTCTTTCATTTTTTTTCTAACATTCCTAGTTTTAATCAACTTTCAGGTCGATATTGCCATTCCTGAGGTTTTCATTGGTGGATTGTTGGGCTCCATGCTTATATTCTTATTTAGTGCATGGGCCTGTGCTGCAGTTGGCCGAACTGCTCAGGAGGTTGTTAAGGAAGTAAGAAGACAATTTATTGAGAGGCCTGGTATCATGGTGGGTTTAAGTTTTTGACAGCCTTTTATGGTGTACTTTAACCTTTAGTTTTTCTATTGTATTTGAATTAAAAGCAGCAGAGAGAAATTGTAAAACATTTCTTGTCTGGATAAAAGAAGCATGAGAGAAGTAAATAGAACAGAAAAAAGAAGATGCAGTTGCAGTCTTTCTTAGTTTTTTTTTTTTTTTTTTTGTGGAGAGAGATTTAAAAATTTCTAATATGATTTTTCTTATCATTAAGCTCCAAAACAAACAAATGTAGACTAATTGAATTTTGCTTTAAATCATGTTGTTTCTCTACAATCATTTCTCTTTTTTCTCTTATGTGAATAGTTATGCTTTTTTTTTTTTTTTTGACATACTGGCTGCAGGATTATAAGGAGAAGCCAGATTATGGTCGCTGTGTTGCTATTGTGGCATCTGCATCTTTGAGGGAGATGATAAAACCTGGTGCTTTGGCTATAGTATCGCCAATAGTAGTTGGTGTGTCAATTGCTCTTTGCTGATTACTATTTATTTTTGCACTCATGGGTTGACTGTTAATTTCTCTTATTAATCTATATTTCAGTTCTGTTTGCTTTATTATTTAGATGTAGCAGTCTTGTGAGTATGCAGTAGTAATGATGGTAGCAGCAGTGCATTGTAATCCTAGTCCCTTGATTTGTTTGTGGTAGTATTGCTTGTTTGATTTAATGGAAGCAGAATTTTTATCTAAAATCTATAAAGTGATGAAATATTTCTTTTTACTACCATGTAATCTTCTTGCGATATCATATTGTTGCTGGAATCAAACATTCTGTTTGTACTGTTGTCTCTAGAACCATATCAAGGATGTAGGAGATCATTTTACCCAAAAGAAAAAAAAAAAAGAATTAAGGAGATTAGATGATTAAAAGTGGTTTGTAGGTGATTTAAGCATACATTATGGTGCTCTTTTAATGCTTCTTTTTCTTTAAAAAAGAAAGCCCCCTCAACTTGGTAATTTCTATGTCACCATTTGCAGGTTTTCTATTTCGTGTTTTGGGACACTATACTGGACATCCTCTACTTGGAGCAAAAGTTGTAGCTGCTCTGCTGATGTTTGCAACAGTTTCTGGTATTTTAATGGCTCTCTTTCTAAACACAGCTGGTGGTGCTTGGGATAATGCGAAGAAGTACATTGAGACAGGAGCTCTTGGGGGCAAAGGCAGTGATTCACATAAAGCAGCAGTTACTGGAGATACGTAAGTTCTGTTTTTTTTTTTTTTTCTTATTATTTCTTATATTCTTCTTCCTTTCCAGAATGGTGGGGTGCTAGGCCTATAAGAGATAGAATATGGACTGTTAGCAGGGGGTGGCCAAGGCGGGGTAGTTCTTGGGTTTGATCTAACCTGCTTTCTTCTTCTATATTCATATAAGCATGAATGAATTAAGACGTAGGAAAAAAAAGAAGCATTTATCAGAATAGAAAATATGATAATTGAACTTGGGATTGCAGTGTGGGAGACCCATTCAAAGACACAGCAGGACCTTCGCTTCATGTGCTCATAAAAATGCTTGCTACGATAACTCTTGTTATGGCGCCGGTGTTTCTGTGAAGAGTTTGTTTAAATCTAATTACAGTGTTCGCTAGCATACAGCACCCATTACCTTTGAGTTCTTAGGTATTTTGCACATATACAGATAGGTATTTTGATGTATATCATGGGGTGCCTCACTAAATCTTTTCTGTTCTTTTCTTAATAATCTGAAATAAGAGAACATTTAGTATTTTGAGTTAGTGATATTGAGGTTTTAATGAAATTGATAACACGGCCTAAGCCTCTTTTCGTTTATTTTCTATATCTATTCCAATGTTTTATGCAACAAATTTATGAATCATTGAAGGATGCTGTGCTAACAGTCAGGATGTCTCAACTTCAAAATTTTCAAAGCGTTGGCATTATAAGATGATTTTATTTTTATACATATGGGGTGAGAAAAAAAGTGAAAAATTTGAAAATCAATTTGAAACCATAACATTCAGTTTGAATCAATTTTTTAATGCAATTTGTATTTACTTCAAATATTAAATTCATATATAATAAAAAATTGATTCAAAATCATAATATTTGATTCAATTTCGTCTGAATATTTTATTATGTGTATATATATATATATTAAATTTGAATTGAATTTCAAATCAAAAAGTAAAATTTTGAAAAAGAAATTGAATTTAATTGAATTATATATTTTGTTGGTTTTTATATATTTTTTAATTTGTATAAAATAAAAATAATTATTTTATATTTAAATTTATTTAAATATATTAAAAATTATACTAAAATGATATATATATGTAAAATAAAAAAATAAATTTAAAAATTTGATGAATCAAGTTGAATTAGTAGAATTTGGTTCTCATTGATTTAAAAAAAAAAAAAATTCATTTAAATTCGGATTGGATATATTTTATATAAAAAATCATATTTAATCCAATCCAAATAGTTATCATCACTATATGCATACATTAATGAGATCCTTACATCTCCAATTTGCTGTATATTTTATATCATATTAAAACTCAATACATTTTAATTTAGGTTTGAGAGATGCAACAAAAGTCACACTTATAACTATCCATATGAATGTCAATAATATATATATATGTATATAAGTAATTATATATACGAGTAGAAATTCATTTACATTAGTGTAAGTATCATAAATTTTTTTTGATATTTGGATCAAAATTAAATCTATAATACTTATTCTTAGCTTTTTTGATACAATGATCAACAAAATATTAACACTTACATTAATGTAAGTGGATCTCTCCTATATATATATAATCAATTAATATAATGTAAAATTAAAAAAGTTTTAGATATTTTTTTAATTATTAATTTCAAAATATTCTAATGATGAGATTAAACCAATTTTTTATTTTATTTGTTTTTTTATCCCTTATATTTATTGAAATAAATAATTAAAAAAATGTGTATAAGATTTTTAATTTTGCATCATGTAAGTTGATCAGTCTTTATATATATATATATATATATATGAAGGATTCATTTATTCTAGTGTAACTTTTATATTTTTTTGGATTTTTAGATCAAAATTACTAAATTTAAAAATATTATTTTAATTTAAATGAGTCATGAATTTAATTTTGATATAACAATAATAAAAAAAAAAGTTATCTTGACACATATCTACAATACAATTTTGAAAGTGAGGGGCAAGAAAGTTGCTGATTTTTGTATTCAATTCAAAAAATTAATTGGATCACTCATTTGAATTAAATGTTTTTAAATTTAGTAATTTTGATTTAAAGGATCCAAAAAGCGTAAGAGTTATACTAATCTAAATCGATCCCTCTTCTATATATATTTAATACAATTTCGGAAATAAGGGGTAAGAAAGTTGGTGATTTTTGTTTTTAATTTAAAAAATTTAAAATTAATTGTCCATGAAAATATTAAACATTACTTATTCAATTTCGGAAAAAAATAGGGTTAAAAAATCCATAGGAATGTGAATAATATATATTTAAAATTTGGCTTGATATTGACTATTGAATATTTGAGTTGATCATTGGATTGAATGCAGGAAAAAAGTTCAAGTAAATAAAAAAATTATAATTACTTATTTCAATTGTCAAAGATACTTATCCGAGCTCAATTTTTGAATTTGATTGAAGTGAATCAAATTAAATTGATGAACAGATTGATGCATGCTTTAAACAATCTAGCAAGTACCGCATAGAACATACTATCCTTTTAACATATTCCAGTCCAAGGCGTTGTGTTCTACCTCCATTGAAAATAAAAGAAAATCAAACATATATTTTTGGGACAATATCTATTGATTTAACGGAAATTTAATTGAATTTAGAAAGAAAGAAAGAGAAAGAAAAATGGAACATACCGCTTATATTAAAAGGTTTATTTAGATTAATATGAAATTAAAAATAACGATAATGGTAAAATAAATTATAATAATAATAATATTAAAATTAATAATGAAGATTTGTGTTTGGATATAAATTTAATAACAAGAATCGATTACTCTACTAAAGATAGTTGACTACTATAATTAAAATTTTGATGTTATTTCAATTTTACATTAAATTCCAGCTAAAGTAGTTAATTGCCTAGAAGTTTAGTGAAACAATGAACCTTTTCTCTCTCCAATTGAAAACTAGAGGAGCAATGCAATTGGGACCCTCCAATTATACTCTTCGATGCTACCTATATACATACACAGTTAGAGGGAAAAAAAAAGAAATTATCAAATGTATTAATAGTAAAATATTTTAATTTTATAAATGAAATTAAAATAATAATATTTTTATTATATATTTTTTTATGTAAAAAAATAAATTAATTAATTTTTAAAAAAATGAGACATGTGTAACCGTTTTAAAAAAAAAAAACCTTGAATTCCACTTGTCAACGAAGCTCTTTTCTTTTTTTTTTTTTTCGTTTTATTGTTTTTATGAAGAAAAATGTTATTTTGGATCTTTTTAAAGAGTTGGAACAAGGCCATAGCATACGGCCATATGGGACCATTGCTCCCAAAGAGAAGTTTGGGCTTATAAACTAATATAAAGAATGTTGTCAGCCCACAACCCCCAAAAAAAAGAAATCAAAATTTATCATCGCTATCTATGACTTCTACCGTCGGGTACCTATTCAACCTTATCTTCCAAAAGCTCCCAAAATCCTAGGGTTTTTCTTCAGTGCTTGCGGGGCTTTTCTCTTTTCTTCTATCTTCTCATTGAAAGACACCAAAAAAAAAGAAAAATGGAACAACCAGCAACGCCCATTGCTATTCCTCAAAAAGACAGAGACAACAGCAACAACAAAGCAAAGAAAAAAATCCCTACACCACAAGAGCTGATATCCCTTTACGAAAACCAAGGCGTTGATTCCCAAGAAGCTTCCATCAAAGTAATTGAGGATCTTCAGAATGTGGTGATGAGAATCATCTCTTCCAACCCCAAATCCAAGAAGGACAAGTTCTTGCTTGACACTTCAAGAAAGATTGACAGTGTCAACAGCAGGCTTGCTGTTGTTGATATGAAGCTTGACTCTAAGCCTGGATATATGGAGACTTTTGCCATTGGAATTGCTTCTGGGGCTGCTTTGAATGGCATTGGCAGTGTTTTGCCTCATGTTTTTGAGGGTTTTGCTCAGATTTGGTCTGCTGTTAGGACTGCTACTAAGCGTTCTTCTTCTTCTTAGATTAGATTACATGTCCTGGTTAGAGTTCTTTTATTTATTTGAATTTCATTTTGGCTAATGGTATTGAACTAGTGTCAAATTAAAAAAATCAGAATGTTTCTACTATAATTTCTTTTGTGGTATTATCATATTCTAGTTTGTGGAAATGAAATGCAAGTACTTGTGAATTTCTGAATTTTGGGAAATACTTTAACTTGTCACAGCAGTCAAAAGAATCATCTTGAAGGATCATGTCATTGTCATTTTTCACCTTTGGCTTAGAATTTTATTATTCTTTTTATCAACATTACATCTTTATTCTTAAGTATTTATAATGTGGTAGGTTTTCTTTTTAAAAATTTGGTAATTCTGTTTTCTTTTTCTTTTTTTTTTTATGGAATTTATATTAAACAAGGTTTTTTTATTATGGGTTAATGTCATGATCTCTAAACTATAGTAAACGGTCAATGCTATTTGAATTTTAAAAATCTATAATGTGTTATATGACTATGAATCAATTAATTAATGTGGTGCTTGAAACCTTTAAAAGGTTATTTCATCAAGTGTCATTATTTTAAACTAGTTATATTAAGGTTGAATATCAGAAATTTATACTTCAAGTATTTAATTTGAGATTTTAAATTTTACTATTATTTAAGATCATTCATAACATTAACCTTATTATTAGTATTATTATTGTATCTTTACTTGACTATATTATTAGTGTATTTCATTAGAAGTGAATCACTATTCAAAAAGAAAGAAGACAATTAAGAAAAAAAGAAAAGTTGAAGCAGTGCTATAGCTGTCTAGCATCCGGAAACCATACTTATTCCTTTTGGAACAAGAATGCTCTTGCTCTCTAACATGTTCACTTTTTTGGTCAAATTCTTTGACCATTATAAAATATTGTATAAAACTAAAATTTTGAAAAATATAGGTTTAAAACTTTTAATTGAAAAAAGTAGATATTTATTTATTATATTTTCAAATTGTTATTTTGAAATCTACAAGAGAGGTAATTGTTTTTCTGAAGGACAGAGCTTTGGCAAAGCTACAAGGCAGGTAAAAGAAGTTACTGTACCTAGAGCTTTTGTCATGAGATTAAATCTGCCATATCAAAATTTGGGTGGGGACAATAAGGCGATGAAGGAAAATCCATTGGTAGAGATGAGAAGAACTTACAACAGCAAAGGGAAATGGAGTAGTGGAATTTAAGGATTTTGAATTGTTGAATTTGCCTTATTGGCTAAACAGTGTTAGAGACTTCTTCAAAATGACAACAGTCTATGGAAAAGGGTGTTTAAAGGTATATATATTTTCTGAAAAGCTCACTGATGAAAGCTAGAAAGGGTGCACAACTTGTCGGGTCTGGTGTAGCACCTTGGAGGGTAGGGGACAGGTAGGTAAAAGGAATTGAAAGTCGTAGGCCAACACCATCCCAGAGCCTCCAAGCTGAAGATCCTAGATTGGCCAAGCCTCCCGAACTTGAAATCTGGAAGCCATTAGTCATCTAGTGTCTGAAGAAAATTTGGATGCAATAGAACCATACCACTTAGCAGGAGAACCAGGGAATATAAAGTGGTATGGCCAAATAAGAATGGTGCATTTTCTGTTAAGTCAGGGTATCATGCCATGAAGAACAATCCACGGGAGAGAGCAGTTCTTAGTGCATCTCTTCCTACATGGTGGATAAAAATGTCAAACATTTTCTTTGTAGAGCTTCTTCCAGATCACTGGCAACCAAATTAAGATGCTTTGTTTAGAAGAAAGCTAGGGACTGATCCTCTCTGTCCTTTGTGTTCCAAGGTTGAGGAAACGGTGGAACACATGTTATTGCTCTGTGATTGGGTGGATGGTTCGTGGTTTGGATCACATTATGGACAAGATAAAAATCACCACAATTGATGAGTGGATTTTGTTGGTCTAGGGACAAAACTCATTGAATGGGGAAATATGTGGTTTCTTTAAATTTGGAAGAGCAAATGTGGAGCAGTGTTTGAGCAGAAGAAGCTTAGATGCAATTAAGAAAATAGGCAAAGCAGCATGCAGTTTTTTGAAGATTAAGAAGGATAACCTCATGAAATAGAGAGTGTGCAGCAGAGAGGTGAAGGCTCCAAACACTGGTAGGTCCCACCCTCCTGCCCACTGCCTCAAGTTTAGCAGTAATGGAGCTTTTGATAAAGTGGCAAAGCAGGCATTGGAGTGGTTGTGAGAGATGAGAATGGATAACTGGTAACTATGTATTTTGCCCTGAAGGTTGAAACCTCAAACGTGGCTGTTAACTTGGCAATCTAAGAGAATTTGGAGGCAATACTTGTAAACATGGTCGCTGACTAGGAAAGTTCACCTTAGGTCGGGTTCGACAGCCTCCTTTCCCATCGGTTCATATCTTGGACAAAGGGCGGTTTACCTGCACCCCTTTGGGTAGTTGGACTTAATTGGAAGATCTGGAGACATTGGCGAGTCTCTATAGCATCTTTAGCTCATTTTTGTTCGTTTGTTTCGACTTTCGTTTCTGTTATTGTTATATCTGAAGTTTTGAATGGCAAATAAATAAATATATATGTATGCATGCATGTATGTATGTATGTATATAAATTATCCTTGATTCAATTTCAAGGCTAGATGTGCTTTTCTGAGCAAGGTATATCCAGTTGTGTTGTATGCATCTATAAGATCAATTGTGCTCTGTTTAAGGTATGCCCTATCTAGAGGTGTCCGCGGGCTAGATCCATTGGACACATTGAAACCCCATGTTTAGAGTTACCTCCAATTGGTTTATTTGATAGTTATCAAAAATCGGATCAAATTGTCAGTCCGACCGGATGAATAAAAAAATCAATATTGAAATCTGATTTTGTAATTAGATCAATTTTATAATTAAATTATTTTAAATAATTTTGAATCCATAATTTACATAACAAATCAATAAATCGGATAAATTTTTTTTAATCGAACTGGTTTAATAACAAATAATAAGTTTAAATAAAATATAAAAAAAACTTTTAAATATTCAAAATAATATAATTAAACCCTTATATTACTATTTTATCTAATTAAACTTTTCAATTCTTATTTTTTACTATTAAAACTCTTGTATTTTTATATTAATAATATGTTGGCATTTTTGAGACATGCGAATAATGATATTATAAAAAAACTTATATATGTATAAAAATAAGAAATTTTCAAAAAAGGATGATCTAACAAAAAATTTTATTAATTGATATCATAATTAAAAATAATTATAAAAATAATAATATATAAAATTAATGAAAAATAAAATGTTAATAAAAATAATTAATTATTTGATCACGGTCAAAATAAATAATAAAAAAATGTATATATGTAAAATTAATAAAAAAATCTACATTCATATAAAAAATATAAAAATGATTTTAATTTCCTTTTTAATAATTTTCATATAAATATAAATATTTCCTTTTTATTAATTTTATATATAGATATTTCTTTTTTATTACATAAAGATTAATTATTATATATTAATAAATAATATTTATATTTTAATAAATATAAATAATAATTATTCCTAGTTATTTATTCTTATTATTTATTATATTTATTAAAATATAAATATTATTTCTAACTATTAAAATATAAAATATGATTTTAATAAAATGTTAAGTAATTTTAAAGACCCATAAATTACCCTAAACACAAAACCCCCGATAGATTGTATTTTCTAAATCGATTGTCCTAAACCCCCAATTTCAAAGACTGATCGATTGATCTAAACACAACCCCCAATTGATTGTATTTTTTAAATTGATTGCTTAAATACCATACTTTAATCACATAAAACCCTAAATCAATTGTACTTTCTTTTTCAAAGAAATCAACTTCTTGAAAATATTTTTTATCTCGATTAAAAAATAAGTGTTTTTTTTTTTTTTTTTGGTATCTGATGTGAATTTTGAATGATGTGAAAAAAAATTAAGTTGAAGACATGGAATTTCGTTGATGGTCTTATTTGATTGGCTATTTAAAATACATTAGCTTTTTTTTTTAATGAAATTAAATTTTGAGGTAAACCGAGTTATGAAATTAAATTTCAAAAATTAATCAAACAAAAAATTTCTTTAAGCATTAATATGACCAAAATTTAAAAGTTCATGAGTCAAATATGTATTTAATTATTTTAAAATTAAATAAAAATATTATTTACTATTATAATAATATCTTTAAGCTTAACTTTGACCTACAATTTCATGTTAAATTCAATTCATTTATTAAAGTAAATAATTTAATATTATAATTCACACCAACTTATAAAATATTGTTCACTTTAATTTTATTAGACCTTACAATTTTTTTCATAAAAAATCTTCACGAGTTTAAGTGGGACGAAGGGGCTGAACTAACTAAAGTTAAGTTTTAACTTCGATTAACGATTTAACTTTGCCCAATATACTTTCGAAGTTTCTTCCCTAAAGCCCAAGGACCGGATGGTCATTTGGCAATCACAAAGGCAGGTGTCACGGATCTAAGGAGGAATCCTGAATCCCACATCGAACATAATAGGAGGGTCACTGGGGTGTAAAAGGGTTCACACCATCTTCGCCTTGTGAGACGTCTTTTGTAGGACAAAACCGTGAAGCCAGGGGGGCCAGAGCGGACAATACCTCACAAGGGTGTAAACCATGACAGGTAGGCTGATCTGGGATGCCGGAAGGGTGAATGCTCGGGTCCCGGAGCTGCGCAGGTTCGGAGCTTAAGTCTCGACCCGTGACAAGTGGTATCAGAGCCAGCCCTAAACCGTTCAATCCACGCCAAGCACTTCGAGGGAAGTAGGCAGGGTGACTAACCTCCATGACAAGGGCGTCACGAGGTTGGGTGCGGGAGAATGTCACGGACCTAAGGAGGAGTCCTGAATCCCACATCGAACATAATAGGAGGGTCACTAGGGTATAAAAGGGTTCACACCATCTTCGTCTTGTGAGGCGCCTTTTGTAGGACAAAACTGGGAGGCTAGGGGGGCCAGAGCGGACAATACCTCACAAAGGTGTGAACCGTGGCAGGTAGGCTGATCTGAGACGCCGGAAGGGTGAATGCCCGAGTTCCGGAGCCGCGCGGGTTCGAACGCCTCCAAGGATTCATTCTTTCGGGTGATCGCATCCAGGCCATTGTTGAGAGCAACTTCTAGCTCACTTTGGATCTCCTCCCCCATGGAGTCTAGCGATGTAATGTGAGTCTCTACTTCTTCCAACTTCTCCCCCATGTCGCCTATGGTCACCTCCACCTTGGTCAGCCTACCGTCCATGGTAGACCAGATATCTCTAGAACCAGCTTTCTTCTAGCGATGTAATGTGAGTCTCTACTTCCTCCAGCTTCTCCCCCATGTCGCCTATGGTCACCTCCACCTTGGTCAGCCTACCGTCCATGGTAGACCAGATATCTCTAGAACCAGCTTTCTTCTAGCGATGTAATGTGAGTCTTTACTTCCTCCAGCTTCTCCCCCATGTCGCCTATGGTCACCTCCACCTTGGCCAGCCTACCGTCCATGGTAGACCAGATATCTCTAGAACCAGCTTTCTTCTAGCGATGTAATGTGAGTCTTTACTTCCTCCAGCTTCTCCCCCATGTCGCCTATGGTCACCTCTACCTTGGCCAGCCTACCGTCCATGGTAGACCAGATATCTCTAGAACCAGCTTTCTTGCCTCTTCCTCGCCCATGCTCCTGGGCCTCTGGTTGTTGGCTAGCAACGTCGCTTTGGGATGCCATCTCCTCAATCACGATCTACCCTGCACAACACAAACACGCAGAATCGAACTTGCTCTGATACCAACTTGTCATGGGTCGAGACTTAAGCTCCGAACCCACGCAGCTCTGAGATCCGGGCATTCACCCTTCCGGCGTCTCAGATCAGCCTTTCGGCGTCTCAGATCAGTCTTTCTGTCATGGTTCACACCCTTGTGAGGTATTGTCCGCTCTGGCCCCCCTGACCTCACGGTTTTGTCCTACAAAAGGCGCCTCACAAGGCGGAGATAGTGTGAACCCTTTTATACCCCAGTGACCTTCCTATTATGTTCGATGTGGGATTCAAGACTCTTCCTTAGGTCCGTGACACAGGAACTAGGATGCTGCATGTTGGTAGGTAAAAAGTCACGAGTCATGAATCGTCAACGATTCCATACCGTAGAAGATACCAACGTTCTGCTAAATTTCCATGAAATTACATGAAAAACTTACACAGTAAGTTATGTGATTGACTCTTGACTTTTCCGTATATTCGCTCCATATTTTTCTTTTGGATGGAACAACAGCTGTATCAATATTTAGTAAGCTTCTATATATTGTTTGGTTCCAAAATCAGTTTCCTGTCAAAACCAAGTATTTTCACATGTTTCTGATGTCTCATTGATCATCATTTTATCGATTTTTTTTCCTTTTTAAGCAGTTTTTTTTTTATCTTTTTTCTCATCAAAATTTGGTTTATCATACGATTTTTCTTATTACAGAAGGAATTGATCACTAGTTACAGCCATGAGTTCTAGCAAAAAACCAGAACTGAGTGTACTCGACAACAATGATGTCATGATTGATATTTTACTAAGACTACCATTGAAGACTTTGGTGGGATGCAAATGTGTCTGCAAATGGTGGAATAGCCTCATCTCAGACCCAGTTTTCAAGTCCAATTATTCAAGAAGCAACAATGTCTCAGGATTCTTCCCGCAGAAATTCTTGTTTCTTGAGCTGTACCCAAAATTGTTATATTTTCCATTTGAAGGACAGTTGATGCTGCTCCTAAGCCATCTCTCTCTTTCATTGAGGATGATAAAGGTGTTCGTATACATCATTCTTGCAATGGACTTCTCATATGTAGCAGCTTCCGATGTCTAGAACATGATCGCGAGTACTACATCTGCAACCCTACTACCAAGCAGTATCTTCCTCTGCCTAATCCTCAATGCGGAACTGTTTTTGGCATTAACATCGCATATGATCCAAACAACTCACCCCATTACAAAATTATATGCATTTGTGATTCATATTTGTCGCAACATCATCGCCAGGTAATGATATTCAGTCAAGTCACAGGCTCCTGGACAGTTTCAGGAGAACCATTCACTGTTTCCGATGAAGATATGTTGTTTAACAGGGGAGTCTTCTGGAATGGTGCATTACATTGGATTGGCAGGGGAAATTTGGCACTTCGATTCAACACTGAAAGAGAACTTATGCTGACAATGCCAATGCCTCCTATGCAAGAGGGACGGACAGAACGAAAGCTGGGATATTTTGAAGAATCAGGAGGCCATTTGTTTCTAATTGAGGCCTATGGTCCTTTTACTGCAGGATTTGATGTGATGGCGATGAAAGCTGACTTTTCTAGTTGGTTTGTCAAGTACTATCTCAATCTTGATATGGTAGCAACGCAATTTCCAGCAATGAGAAGAAGTAACCAAGTTATCTATATTACACATTGCTGACCAGCATGTAGGGGATGAAGATGAGTCATTCATGGTCATACATGTTCCAGGTGTATTTGTCACATTTAAAGTTAGAGATAGCACTTTGATGGAGCTCACGACAAATAATCAAGTGGTTGAGGGTCTGGGGTTGTGGTATTCATGGGAAGGAGTTTATCCTTATTGAAACGCTTACTATGATCTTTGAGCCTCCAATTTGTCACATTGAAAGTTAGAACCTTGCATTGTATAGATGAATACAATGGCCTAAGTGCTTGGGGTGCATCTTTGATCAAATAACCATCCTTTTTTTTTTTTTTTTTTTCTGTGGAACATTCATATATATGAGGATAATGCACATGTATATATTAATTTATTTTGATCAAATGATATCATTAATTTTATATGATATTTGGTCCAGTTTAACATTGTTGTTACAATTGGAAAAGCTTAGATTGGAAAAGTGTGTTTGAAAAATATTCTAAACAATTGCTGTGAAAAATTATGGCTTAAGATTTTTGAAGATTTGCATTGCTGTGAAAAATTAAACTGTTTAAAAAGGACATATTATTAGAAAGGAAAAAAAGTTATTTTTGACAAAAAATAAATAATTGAGTGGAAATTTAATAATTTTGTCTCTAAACCATAAATTTCAGCTTAAAACTACACATCCCAATTAGCTTTTGCGGTTAACTTATTTTTAGTTGTTGAAAATAATTTTTAACATAAATCATAGCGTAAATCATAGCACGTTAGCATTACGTTTGTGTTCAAAAGCTGCATTCTAAAACTCAAACACAATGCTAAATGAGGCATTCCTGAACATTGAATATGTATGAGTTTGTGCTTAATGTTTTTTTATTAGGAAAAATAATTTTTATTTTATGCAAAAAATTAAAAAAAATAATACTTAAGCTTTCATAATTTCAAGTATAAAAGACAAAATCAATATCGAATAAAAAGTGTGAAATCCTCAATTAATTTTTGTACTTGATTGATAGTAAGGGAGAAAATATTTTTGCATTTGGTGATTGAATCTTTTTCATTTCTTAGAATCAATCAAACAAGAATCCTTCGGATGATTTTTTTTTTAAGACCTTTCGGTATTCGATAGCTATTTTGGATCCAAATTAATTTAGAGTCAAATTGGATGAAACCTCGATAAGACAGTTAAGCTTTTTCAATGCTTGTTTTTTTTATTTACAAAACTCGAAATCGAGATCTTACTTAAGGGAAATCGAACTCCTTAACTATTCAGACCAACAAACATTGATATTTGGATGATCTAGCATTGATAGTTCTTTTCTCTCTCTTTCTTTTTACTTTTTTTTTTTTTTTTTAAACACGTGGACATGAATAAGCAGTATAAGATTGTTTGTTAATTGTAAAAATTTTGACACATATTTGATGATTAATTCGATTATGTTTCTATAATAAATAATATTGTTTTGTGCAGGAAATCAATTAGTAAACAGGGTGGTCTTTCATCTGCATGCAAGCAAAGATATATTTCTTTTCAAAGAATAATTTTCATTACTAATGTGGCAAAACTTATTACTAGATATATATTTCTTTTCATTCTACTTATTACTAATGTGGTAATACTTTGTGACTAAGGCTGCTTTTGAATGCTAAGCATGAAAACTTATGCCAAGTCAGAATTAGGAGCAAATGGTTTTTTTTTTTTAACTTTTTTTTTTACCCTTCAAGTTAAGTTGTAGAAAAAAAATCCCAATAATTTAGCTTTTCTTTTTTTTTTATTTAATTTAATTTTTTTTAAAAATTATGAACTAATAAATAAATAAATTATATTATTAACAAATAAATAAATAAAATTTAATTATTTATTATCAAAATTATTATTTAATATAAAAATAATTTATTAATTTATAAATATTAAATAATTTTAAATTTTTATTATATACAATTTTTAGTCTAATGTACTCAATTATCATTTTCACATCTCATTACAATTCATTTCACCGCTATTATTACTTTTACATCCAAATATATATTTTTACTAATTTTAATCTCACAGCTACAATAACCATTCTCACTTTTGTAACTGTTTTCAATCCCATTACACATCTAAATGGACCCTAAGATTTTTATGCCTATGTTTTTATGCATGCTAAGTTACCAAGGGTCCATTTAAATTGGTAGTGAAATTAACTCTTGCGAGATTGAAAGCAATGATAAATGTGAAATTAATTAATATAGTTATGAGATTAAAATAAGTGGTTGCATATGTGTATGGATGCAAAAGTAGCAGTAAAGTGAGGCAAATTGTAGTGAAAATATAAAATGTCCATCAAAGACATTATGCTGAAGTTTGTATACAAATAGAATTTTTACAAAATTAATAAATAGTTAAAGTTACTAAATTATTTTTACATCAAATAAAAAATTTCTTAATAAATAATTGAAAATTAATAAAAATGATAGTAATGTAACAAATAATTTAAAATAATAATAATATATTTAAATAAATTGAAATTAACAAAAAATATTTAATTATATATTTTTTGTATTATTAATTATTTTTATTATTTAATTATAAAATTTATTTATATATTAAATTAACAAAATTATTTAAAATTTTTTAAATAAAAAATCAAAAATGAAAAGGTTAAATGGAAAGAAATTTTTGTCCCTTCATTACTATTTTAAAGGTGAAAAAGAAAAAATAAAAAAAATAAAGATTTGTTTGGAAAAAAAGTTATGGATGAGGAGTTTTTGCACTAGACACGTAAGATTTAGTAAAAAAATTGCTTGAGTTTAGTGAAAATGTATTAAATACTATTACCCAAATGGATGGCCAATCTAGTTAAGGGGAAAAACCACTTCTCACTAGTGGTAAACCTGACAATTTTAGATACAACTCAATGATACAATATAAAAACGACACGTAATAAAATTGTTTATGTATTTTTTATAAACGTGTTTCATGTCTTAAGCATGTTTACACATTTAAGACATGCATTGCATGTGTCGTGTTTTATGTCTTACGTTTATGACATGTATAAGTGATTTCCATTTAACTCAACTATTAAATAAAACAACATCATTCTAAAATAAAACCTAGTACACTTTTGTAGTTTTGTCTTTTCCTCTCATTCTTGAAAATTCCCCTAATCGACCTCATTCTTTTCAACTTCATACATATTTTCCCATGTCGCAACCATTCCTCCATTCTTCTTATCTTTTTCACTCATCTTCCCTTATTGCAACCACTTCCATAATTCTACCAAACTCTAATATACCAATTTCTTGTCTTTTTCACTCTTTATCTCTTTTCCACAATCTCATCTACTAAAATCCAAAACAAACCCTAAATCCCTAATAGTAATAGGACTATAAGAGTTGATTGCACTTTCAGCAATTGAGCACAGAGCATCAAACATCTACTACTTATCTTAATAATACCAAGTTTGTTTTTATTTTATTTTTTTGTTTTTAATTTTTTACTTTATTTTACAGTGATTTTTTCCTTTGTTATTTCTGCCACTATACTCTAATGCGAACAAGTATCTTTTAGCCTATTTTTTTCTTTCATCTATCTTTTTAACCAACTAGTTTGCCTTCTAACCATCAAGTTTGTAGCTACTATTGATAGTTCCTTGTCTTCAAGCTCGTTAGGAAGAAACAAAAAAAAGGCTTTTGAGGCAAGTTAGTTGTAGTTGTTGTCCTATTAGTTATAGTTCTTTTAGTTGTTTTCTTTTTATCGTTAAGTTCGTTGGTTAGCCAGTTTTCTAAATTGGATAAGAATTATGTGGTTAATGCCATCAAGTCAGAAAAAGGTAAAAACAAGGGTATTAATTACTTTTCTTAGTCATCTAGCTAGCATTTTTTTGTAAAGATGTTTAATTAATTCTTAATTAAACACACATAAACACACCAGAACTAAACACCATAAAACTAGAAAAAAAATGATATCATAATTATATGTTAATGTAGTTCTTCAAAAGTAATAGGCAAACAAAAAATAGCTTCAATAACATTTTCCAAATAATGTTACAATATCTGTTTATAAGTAATTGTGTAGCAAAGTTAAAGAGCTCGCCAAATAATCAAGGTTAAAGCTTTTAAGTTTTAACTAGTTTGCATCTTTGAATTCTTATCAAATACTTCTGTTTAAGAAAAAAAAACCTTGTTATCAAGTTTCTCATAACCAGCATGACATCAAGAATTTCATACTAATGACCAAAATTTGTTCGTGAAATGTGAAAATAAGAAATAAACTACTGTTATTCAAATTAATAATACAACAGATATAAACTTAGCCAAATTAGAAAAAAAATAGACTAATCATTATTCAAATTAAACTTATTGCATTGGACACATGAATTTTAAAATTCAGGCCAAAATATTTCCTCAACTCAACCAAAATAAGAACACAAGAGTAACCCATGATTTAATTTACAATATTGTTACCAAAACTAATAGGAAAGTTAATAGCCACCAATTTTGCATGAAAGGAACTTGGAATTATCCTATAAGTGCTGAAAGGGCAAGTAACTATTTTAATTTTTAAAAAACTACTATAATTAAGAAGACCTCAATCAAAAGTTCCTTTGCCCATTAGCATCACTTAATTTCATATATAGCTAGAAACTTGATTTCATATATATCATGCGGGATACTTTTGAAAGGCAAAGGCTGGGCATAAGCCCATATTCTCTTCTAACCTATTCTCTATTTTATATAAATTTTGCTTGATTAAATGTTGCTGTTGTTTGATTAAAACTCAATATCTAAAATCTTTTAAGCACTTTTACCTCAGTATCATCATTCATTAATTAGTAAGATTTTAATTTTTTTAAAGTTAGTTTTAATTCATTTTTGTTTTTTTTATTGTAATAGATAGACCAAGCTTAGGTTTACATTTAAATTGATTTATTCCATTTGAAAATAACAATGGTCACAAATCCTAAGGTATCTATCAATAGAAACTAATAACTACATATCTTTATTAAAATTAATATCATATTTTACTGATGAATGATAATTTTTTTAGGTGGAATATGATAATATTAACATTAACTTTCAATCAAAGTTGTTGATATGAAGTTGTAGGAAAACGATGAAAATATTATGGAGGTAGAAGAGATTTAAAAGAAAGAGAAAGAAAAAGAAAAGGATAAATGGCCGCAAAAGGAAGCTCACTTCAACTATTTGGTCAGTTTTTCAGTTATTGCCTAAAAAAACAATTAGTGGTATTCCAATTGCAAAGTGTAGGTATTGTGGTGTCATTAAAAATTATAATAGCAAGTATGGAACTGGTAATATAAAAAGCCATATTAACAATTGTGTTAGGATGAACACATGTGATATTAGTCAAATGAGCTTTTCTTCAGAACATAGGTATATGGTAATGAGGTTTTCGAAAATTGATCTTGAAAAGTTTCATGAATTGTTAATAGTTGTAATTGTCATGCAAAATATGCCATTATCATTTGTAGATTACAAGTTCTTAAGGTTGTGTTTTCTTATCTGTGTGATGATATTACTTTGATCAGTAAGGACATTGCTAAATTTGATTTGATTAATATGCATAATAAAAAACGAAGTAAGATAAGACACATGATTAAAGAAACACTATGTAAGACTTGTCTGACTTTTGATTTATAGACATCTATTACTATATATGGTTATATGTGTCTTATTGTTCTCTTTATTGATCAAAATTAGATTTTACAAAAGAGGATCTTGAATTTTTTTCTTTATGCTATCTCCACACAATGGTATTGCACTGAATGAAAATGTATATGTAGTGCTAGCTAAATGACGAATTAAAAGTAAATTATTTTCTGTGACATTGGATAATGCTTCTACCAATGATCTATTTGTTGATTTTCTGAAAGCACAATTAAATGTAAGGAAAGCATTTTTGGAATATGATCATTTTTTCATTTAAGATGCTGTGGTCACATTCTTAATTTGATAGTGCAAGATGGTTTGAAAGAGGTTATAAAGGCTATCAAAAAAGTGAGGAAAAGTATTAAGTATGTGAAAGGGTCGCAAATGAGAAAACAATAATTTTTAGAATGTGTTAACCTAGTGAGTTTAAATGCAAAAAAGGGATTGAGACAAGATGTTCCAACTAGGTGGAACTCCAAATTTCTTATGCTTCAAAGTGTCTTTTACTTTCACATCACTTTTCTCACTTGGGGATTAGTGATTTTGAATTATAAGTATTGTCCATCTAAGAATGAGTGGGATCAAGTTGAGAAACTATACAAGTTCTTAAGTGTTTTTTATGATATTACTTGTGTGTTTTCTAAAATAAAGTATCCCACAACCAACTTGTACTTCCCTTTAGTTTTTAAGACATGCTTTACCTAGAGTAAACACTTGAATGATGATGATGTGTATCTAAAAAACATATTTTTTAAAAGAGTATATTTTTTTATTAATATTTGATGTTTGGTGTAGAGTAATTTTTCAAAAATCAAAATTATCTATATATTGTGATTAAATTACCACGTTTGATAAAAATTCGATGGTATTACATTACAATAATCTTAGATCATCTAGAATAATTAAATCATTGTCTTTAAAGACAACCAAATTCACATATAAAAAGGTAGGAAACTTTTATTATTAAGGTAAAGTGATATGTAAAATTAATTATAGTCAGTATTATTTATTTAATGTATAAATTAGAAACTTAATTTCTCTCAAAATTATAACTATTTTATATTATAAGTTTTTTACTTTTTAAAATAATATTTATTTTACCAAATTAAAAATAAACTACTTATTTTCTATTTTTTTTAATGTTATATCTAATACTTTTTGTTTCTTTTTATTATAATTTTAATAGATTTAGTTTTATTTTCTAAATTTAAATTTGTTTAAAAAAATTAATTTGCCTATCAATAAATATCCTTGCTAATTTAATGATTTAGTTAAATAAAATACTATTAATATTTTATAAATTATTATCTGAAAATAACATTGAAATTATTAACTTGTATAACTATTATAATAGAATAATTGTTTTGGTATTTTTAAGTTAAATAATACTAGATTTTTATTAATATCAAATGCACTAATCCTTAATTCATAAGAATTGATAATTATTAACTAAATAAAATAATTTTAACTCACGAGTTATAAGATCACTATAATAATAAGATACCTTAGTGATTAAATTATCGTGTTAATATTAAAAATGATACCAAAGTCTTTAAACCTTACTTTATTAGGGATTAAAAACCATAAAAAGTGCTTTATTTTAGATTGGCTTAGGTATAAAAAAGTCTTTAAATAAAAATTAAATAATTATATAAACCCTTATAATTTTATTACAATCAATTGGACCTTTAAACAATAATTTTCATCTAATTAAGTTATTAAATATCTATTTTTACCTAATTAAACCCCTAAACATTTATTTTCACCCAAATTGAGTCCTCAATAACATGAAAATGAGTGTTGGTGGTTAACTCAATTGGTTGCCCTGTTTTTTTTTTTTTTTAATAATTATGCCATTTAGATTTAGCTGTAATTTAGGTCAAATTCAAATATTTGAATTTAAAAAGGTTAAATGCTTAATTTAAAATCTAATACTTGCATGCTTTCTTAATTAAGGATAATATCTTTAATTTTATTCAATTTGTGACTAAAATTTGATTTGTTTAAAAAAGAACTTAGTTACGACTATGTGTTACATGTGCCATTAAGTCTACTATCCATTAAATTTGGCTACTATCCAATTAATTTCTTCTTTAATAAAAAAATTGCTTAAAAAATTAATAAGAAAATAAACAAAAAATTATGAAAGAAAATGTCTAGCTTTTCAAAAACAAAATGCTCAAAACCATATTGTTTTGAAAATAAGTTTTTCAAGCATTCTCTTTTCAAAGTTAGTATACTTTTTGCAGTGATTTTTGATTATTTGGTTTAGGGCTACTAGTTTATTTCTTTTTTTGGTGATTCTGTTACTTGTGTTTTCGTTTCTTACGTTTTCAATTCATCAAGGGGTGAGTTAAGTGGTGGGTGTTCGGATTTGAGATCATATAAGCTTATTAAAGTTAGTTATCTTATTGACTTTTATTATAAACAAGACACCAACTTCTATAATTGCAATTTGAAGGCATCCAAGTGGACTTTATGAATAGCCTTAGTCCTTGGTAGAAGATTTCATACATGCCAATAACATCAAGTAATAATCTTTTATATTTTTGTGAAAGTAATATATTTTTAAATGGGCTAAATGTGTTAATGAAAATTTTTCATTTTGATTATATGAAACTATATGCAATTTTCATTCATGGCATGATTTAAGATTTTGTAATAAAATAAGAGAGATTGTTAATAAGCTAAAAGGGAAAAAAAGTTGTTAAATGACCAAGTTAAAGAATTAAAGAATGAAGTGTGAAATATGAATAAATATGTTGTGGATTGTGTTAAAGTTGAAGTTATTGATGAAAATTTTCATCTGAAGGGAGAATTGAGTATGTTAAGTTGAAATTGAAAGATAAATATAGTGGGAAGAGATGGAAATTAGTTCTATCAGTATTTGTTATTTTTATCTTTTGTTTGTTTATTTTTAATGGCAAAAAAAAAAAAAAAAGGAAGGGAAAATTGGTTTAGAGATGTAAATCACGTTAGAGATATAAATCATGATTTAAGTTATTTGTTTCAAAATATACAATGGATAG
Source organism: Durio zibethinus (assembly GCF_047325235.1). Taxonomy (NCBI): domain Eukaryota; kingdom Viridiplantae; phylum Streptophyta; class Magnoliopsida; order Malvales; family Malvaceae; genus Durio; species Durio zibethinus. The sequence continues at coordinate 17,551,894 of NC_143187.1, forward strand.
CTTAATGAATGAAAAATGTTTTTTTTTCCTACAATTCATAATGATTTAAGGTGTTTGATTTAAACCGGGATTGTGAGAACATGAATTTCATTAAAAAAAAATGAAGTAAAAGGTATAATATAAAAAGACAAGTTCTAGCAACCTATCTGCATGCTTAGAGCATATGCACAATAATAAAAGGTATTTCATTTCATCAATAAGATGGTCTATAAACATTAATTTCAAGAGCATAAAAATGTTTGTAACCAAAATGATCTTTTAAAATCTTACAAACCACAACATTTTTAATTGATTCATAACATTTTTCATATTTGGTTTACAACCATATATACACAAACAATTAATCCATCTCAAATCAACAAAACATAATAAACATAAACCCTAAACTAAAATTAACTATAAGATTTTCCACATATTTTGTTTTTCCTTGGTTCATTTTCCTTTTGAAATTTCAAATTGACTTTCTTAAATATGAACCGCATCGTCAATAGCATTTTTATGGTCTTACTTGTTTAACCACTAATTGATATTAGTTTTTGATTTGCCAACCTAGGCTGTAACAAAATCAGTTAAGAAACTTCAATCATTTTTAATCGTTAAAGACTAAAGTAAATAAAAATGTATAAAACACTATAACAACACTTACATTTAAGATTTATCTCATTGTCTGTAGGTTTGTATCGAGTTCACTCCATACCCCTTAATGGCTTTTTTGTTGATTTTGGTAAAAGCTCCTAAAAGTTTGTTGTTCTTCCACCTTCGTATATTATTGGTTGAATTGAGTCTCTTTTCAATGGTAGTTGAACCAAATTTAACCTTTGATAATGGATTTCTACTTTCTTTACCAATCATACTATAGAATTTTCCTTCTAAATCTACAAAAACATCTTCTAAGAACTCTTTTTGGATTTTTAGGCTGTTGGGATTAATTTTCACTACTAGTAGTACTAACATTTTTTACTGTGATTGATTTGTTTGACAACCCATAACCATGTGCAAATACAGATTTAGATGTATATCCAAAGATAGAAAAAGAGGCAAAAGCAAAAGTTAACTCAGTTAAAGATGCAAAACTAGAAACTATTCAATATGCAAAAGCAGAAATAGTATAAGGAAAAATAGATGCAAAGGTAGAAGTAGAGGCATGCACAAATGTAAAAGTAAAAGCATTACCCTTTTTCTGTATTTATTTGTTCTTACAACGTTAATTAATGCCACAATTGCATTTTTGGCACTAGATCCATCAATATTAATGTTGTCTCCAATTATTTATCCTTAAGATGGTTGTTGCCATAAAAGGTTAGGTTTCAGTTAATGCATCTAATAGTGAAATGAATTATTATTACATAGTAAGACAAAATAGTATAAAATTATCTTATTACCCCTTATAAGATAGCCTTTTTTATTGTGCCATTCTTTTCGATAAAATGTGCATGTTATTATTGTGCCTTTCCTTGACAAATGACAGGTTTTACTATTATGTTTTTCGATTCATCATTTTTTTTGTTGGTTTTAAGCCTTCCTAGCAAATTATATACTCTGGTGTATTAATTAGCTCTTTTGTTATTCATTTAGGGTTTTATCATCTTAAACTAATCTAAGTCCATTAGTAGTTTCACCATTTCAAACTAATCTAAGTTCATCATCATGTGTTGTACAAGATTTTAAATGAGAAATTCTCCTAATGTTCATAAATCCAACATCTCCTAATGTTAAGGTTAAACATTAAGTTTTCAACTATTTCATTTATATACCACAAATTTAAGCCTCACTAACAAATCATTGTTGATAATAAAATCTTATTGTCACCAATTCAACATTTATCTATCAAAAAAAAAAAAAAAAAGATCGTCAAACCCTAAACCCCAACTCATACTAATTAAAATAATTACAAACTATTTGTTTAAAAAAAATTCTTCATTTTTAGAAATAAATTTCATACATCATTCAATACAAATGCAAAAACGAATAAAAAACATAATAAACATTATACATTTATTAGAAACTTGTAAGGAAAAAAATTTACCTAAAAACGATTGATACTTAAGTGTTTTAGATGAAATTTCTTTTTAGTCTTGCTTTTAAAAATCCGGAATCCATTATCTCCTTCTCAATCTTTCTCTAATAACCATTTTTTTAAAACCCTAAATACTTTTTTTTTTTACTTTGTTTATGATCTTTTACATTTTAATAATTTTACTTTTTTAATTGTATTTTTATAAACATTTTGTTCTACTTTAAAGGTGAAAATACATTTATGTTCGTATTTTACCGTCAAACTTAAAACAAATTACCAGCTTCATTCTATTTTGGTATGCGTTTAATATACTGTCGCAATGGAGCCATTGTTTCAACATATTCAAGAATCTTTTGTATTAAATTGAATTAAATTAAAAATATTATATTTAATTGACAAAATACATAAATGTTAGATCTAAAAGTAAGAATTTAGCCTTCTTTAGTGCTTGGTTTGGTAATTAAGCAAACTCAAGCCCCCGAGTAAATACGTCACCGAAACTAAAATTTGGAGATCAACGGCAACTGCAAAAGTACATCTACTCTATTTTTCAGCCTAAATTTTCCACAAAACCCTCTGAATCTTTCTTAATTTCTCTCGCCGTTTCTACTTATTAAGGGGCATGGGGTTTATGGAAGGAAGATAACATCGTCTGTGTGAGCAACCGAGATTTATTCCTTTTAAGTGTTCATTGTGGATTGATTCTGTTTCTTTGCATTTTTGGCTTAAATTTTTTTGTTAACCCTTCAATACTGCAATAGAACATGGCAGATTTTTGTCGGAATTTACTAACAGAAAAACGAGATGGCAATAACATTTTTCGACGAAAAGTCTGTAAGTAAATTTTTACCCTTTCCTGATTAATTCCGTTTGTAGTTCGAACTTTTACAATCTGGTCACGGTAATTAATTTGTAATTTTTAATCATTTCCTGATTAATAATAAATCAGTCCATGTGGTATGCTTTTCTTTTCTACCCCCATCAATCAACTCAAAGTCTCAAGGTACAGTAAATTCTGCTTTTAATTAATTGCTTTTGATGAATTTGCCTCAACAACTTTTCAAATTCAAGTTTAGCTCATGCTTTGCTATTTTTTTTTTTTTTTTAACAAAGAAGGATAGGGAAAGGGAATGTAAGTGCAGATATTTGAATTGGAAATCTGTAGTGGGCCTTCTTGGGTAATTTTATGATCAATTGAACTAAATCTTGAGTTATAATTGACTATCTTTTCTTCTAATATCATGAGTCTTAATAGGAGAAATGCTAGTGTTGCAATTAAATTAGATTACTAGTCTTTAAATCTTTAGCAAAATTCTATTCTTTTCTTTCTTTTATTTTTTTTAATATATGAGAGCCTGCGGTCTGAATAAGATAACGGATTGTAAGTATTGAAATTTAAACTTATATCTTTTGGACATCACATCTTAAAGTTGGCTGAAATAACTAAAGTTAAGTTTTAGCTTCAATTAATGGTTTATCTTTGCCCAATATACTTCTGAAATTTCTTCCCTAAAGTCCAAGGACCAGATGGCCAGTTGGCAATCGCAAAGGCAGGAACTAGGATGCTGCATGTTGGTAGCTAAAAAGTCATGAGTCATTAACCGTCAACTTCTCCAAATCGTAGAAGATACCAACGTTCTGCTAAATTTCAATGAAAATACTTTAAAAACTTACACGTTAAGGGATGTGATTGACTCTTGACTTTTCTATATATTCGCTCCGTATTTCTCTTTTGGATGGAACAACAGCTGTATCAAAATTTAGTAAGCTTCTATATATTGTTTGGTTCCAAAATCAGTTTCCTGTCAAAACCATGTATTTTCATATGTTTCTGATGTCTAATTGATCATCATTTTATTGATTTTTTTCCTTTTTAAGCAGTTTCTTTATCTTTTTGCTCATAAAATTTTGGCTTATCATATGATTTTTCTTATTACAGAAGGAATTGATCACTAGTTACCGCCATGAGTTCTAGCAAAAAACCAGAACTGAGTGTACTCAACAATAATGATGTCATGATTGATATTTTACTAAGACTACCATTGAAGACTTTGGTGGGATGCAAATGTGTCTGCAAATGGTGGAATAGCCTCATCTCAGACCCAGATTTCAAGTCCAATTATTCAAGACACAACCCCCAGTACCATATCTCAGGATTCTTCCTGCCGAAATTCTTGTGTTTTGAGCTGTACCCAGAATTGTTATATTTTCCATTTGAAGGACAGATTGATGCTGCTCCTAAGCCATCTCTCTCTTTCATTAAGGATGATAAAGGTGTTTGCATACAACATTCTTGCTATGGACTTCTCATATGTAGCAGCTTCCGAAGTCTAGAACGCGGTCGAGAATGCTACTTCTGCGACCCTACTACCAAGCACTACATCTGCAACCCTACTACGAAGCAGTATCTTCCCCTGCCTAATCCTGAATGCAGAACTGTTTTTGTTTTTGGCATTAACATTGCATATGATCCAAACAACTCATCCCATTACAAAATTGTATGCATTTGTGATTCATATTTGTCACAACATCATCGCCAGGTAAAGATATTCAGTCAAGTCACAGAATCCTGGAAAGCTTTAGGAAAACCATTCACTGTTTACGATGAAGATATGTTGTTTAAGAGGGGAGTCTTCTGGAATGGTGCATTACATTGGATTGGCAGGGGAAATTTGGCACTTCGATTCAACACTGAAAGAGAACTTATGCTGACAATGCCAATGCCTCCTATGCAAGAGGGATGGACAAAACGAAAGCTGGAATATTTTGGAGAATCAGGAGGCCATTTGTTTCTAATTGAGGCCTATGGTCCTGTTACTGCTGTATTTGATGTGATGGAGATGAAAGCTGACTATTCTAGTTGGTTTGTCAAGTACCATCTCAATCTTGATATAGTAGCATCGCAATTTCCAGCAATGCGAAGAAGTAACAAGTTATCTATATGACACATTGCTGACCAGCATGAAGGAGAAGAAGATGAGTCATTCATGGTCATACACGTTCCAGGTGAATTTGTCACATTTAAAGTTAGAGATAGCACTTTGATGGAGTTCCAGACAAATAATCAAGTGGATGAGGGGCCGGGGTTGTGGTATTCATGGGAAGGAGTGTATCCTTATTCAAACACTTACTATTATCTTTGAGCCTTCAATTTGTCACATTTAAAGTTAGAACCTTGCATTGTACAGATGAATACAATGGCGCAAGTGCTTGGGGTGCATCTCTGATCCAATAACCATCTTTTTTTTTTTTTTCTGTGGAACATATATATATATATATATATATATATATATATACATACATACGAGGATAATGCACATGTATATATTAATTTATTTTGATCAAATGATATCGATACTTTCATATGATTTCGGTCCAGTTTAACATTGTTATAATTGGAAAAGCTTAGATTGGAAAAGTGTGTTTGAAAAATATTGTAAAGAATTGTTGTGAAAAATTATGGTTTAAGATATTTGAAGAATTGCATTGCTGTGAAAAATTAAAATGTTTAAAAAGGACATACCATTAGAAAGGAAAAAATAAGTTATTTTTGTCAAAAATAAATAATTGAGTGGGGATTTGATAATTGTCTCTAAACCATAAATTTCAATTTACAATTACACATCCCAACTAACTTTTGCGGTTAACTTATTTTTAGTTGTTGGAAAGAATTTTTAACATAAATCATAGCGTCTTAGCATTACGTTTGTGTTCAAAAGCTGCATTCTGAAACTCAAACACAATGCTAAATGAGGCATTCATGAACATTGAATATGTTTGAGTTTGTGCTTAATGTTTTTTAACTAGGAAAAATAATTTTTATTTTGTGAACAAAAATTAAAAAATGAATAATTAAGCTTTCATAATTTCAAGTATAAAAGACAAAATCAATATGGAATGAAAAGTGTGAAATCCTCAATTAATTTTTGGACCTGATTGATAGTAGGGGAGAAAATATTTTTACATTTGGTCATTGAATCTCTTTCATTTCTTAGAATCAATCAAACAAGAATCCTTCGGATGATCTTTTTTTTTTTGTTTAGGATCTTTTGATATCTGGTAACTATTTTAGGTTTTGATTAATTAAGAGTTAAGTTAGATCCGATCACAATAAGGGAGGCAAACTTTTTAGTGTCTATTTTTTTCATTCACAAAACTCGAAACTGAAACTTTACTTAAGGGAAATTGAACTCTTTAACTATTCGGATCAACAAATATTGGATTTTGGATGATCTAGCATTGATAGTTCTTTTCTCTCTCTTTCTTTTTACTTTTCCTCTTTTCTTTTTTCTTTAAACACGTGGACATAAATAAACAGTATGAGATTGTTTATTAATTGTAAAAATTTTGACACATATTTGATGATTAATTTGATTATGTTTCTATGATAAATAATATTGTTTTGTGCAGGAAATCAATTAGTAAACAGAGTGGTCTTTCATTTGCATGCAAGCAAAGATATATTTCTTTTCAAAGAATAATTTTCATTACTAATGTGGCAATACTTATCACTAGAGATATATTTCTTTTCATTCTACTTATTACTAATGTGGTAATACTTTGTGACTGAGGCTGCATTTGGATGCTAAGCATGAAAACTTATGCCAAGTCGAATTATGAGCAAATGTTTTTTTTTTTTAAACTCTTTTTGTTTACCCTTCAAGTTAAGTTGTAGAAAAAAAATCCCAATAATTCAGCTTTTCTTTTTATTTTTTATTTTTTCATTATTTAATTTTATTTTTTTAAAAATTATGAAATAGTAAATAAATAAATAAATAAATAAATTTCAATTATTTATTATCACAATTATTATTTAATATAAAATTAATTTATTAATTATAAATATTAAATAATTTTAAAATTTTATTATATACAATTTTTAGTCTATTGTACTAAATTATCATTTTCACATCTCATTACAATTCATTTCACAACTATCATTACTTTTGCATCTAAGTATATATTTTTATTAATTTTAATCTCACAGCTACAATAATCGATCTCATTTCTGTAACTGTTTTTAATCCTATTACACATCTAAATGGACTCTTAAGATTTTTATGCCTATGTTTTTAAGCATGCTAAGTTACCAAAGGTCTATTTAAATTGGTAGTGAAATTAACTATTATGAGATTGAAAGCAGTGATAAATGTGAAATTAGTTAATATAGTTATGAGATTAAAATAAGTGGTTACATATGTATATGGATGCAAAAGCAATGGTAAAGTGAGGCAAATTGTAGTGAAAATATAAAATGTCCATCAAGGACATTATGCTGAAGTTTGTATACAAATAGAATTTTTACAAAATTAATAAATAGTTAAAGTTACTAAATCATTTTTATATCAAATAAAAAATTTCTTAATAAATAATTAAAAATTAATAAAAATGATAGTAATATAACAAATAATTTAAAATAATAATATATTTAAATAAATTGAAATTAACAAAGAAACATTTAATTGTATATTTTTTGTACTATTAATTATTTTTTATTATATAATTGTAAATTTTATTTGAATATTAAATTAACAAAATGATTTAAAATTTTTTAAATAAAAAATAAAAAATGAAAAAAAAAATGAATGAGGAAGAAAATGTTAAATGAAAAGATATTTTCGTCCTTTCATTACTATTTTAAGGGTGGAAAAGAAAAAATAAAAAAAATAAAGATTTATTTGGAAAAAAGTGTGACGGATGAGGAGTTTTTGACTAAACCTTTAAGATTCAGTCAAAAAATATCTCCAGTTCAATGAAAATGTATTAAATGTTGTTATCTAAATGGATGGCCAATCTAGTTGGGGGGAAAAACCACTTCTTACTAGTGGTAGACATGATAAGTTTAAATACAACACAATGATACAATATGAAAATGACATGTAGTAAACCGTGTCTGTATTTTTTATAAACTTGTTTCATGTCTTAACCGTGTCAACACGTTTAAGACATGCATTTCATGTGTTGTGTTTTATGTCTTATGCTTATGACATGCATAAGTGATATCCATTTAACTCAACTATTAAACAAAACTACATCATTCTAAAATGGTAAAACCTTAGTACACTCTTGTAGTTTGTCTTTTCCTCTCATTCTTGAAAGTTTCCCTAATTGGCTTCATTCCTTTCAGCTTCATTCATTTTTTTCCCATGTCGCAGCCACTCATATTTTTCTTATCTTTTTCACTCATCTTCCCTTGTTGCAACCACCTCCATGACTTTACCAAATTATTATATACCAAAGTCTTATCTTTTTCACTCTTTGTCTCTTTTCCACTATCTCATCTATCAAAGTCCAAAACAAACCCTAAATCTTTAATAGTAATAGGACTATAAGAGTTGATTGCACCTTCATCAATTGAGCACAGAGCATCGATTATTTACTACTTATCCTAACAATACCAAGTTTGTTTTTATTTTTATTTTTTTGCTTAATTTTGCAGTGATTTTTGCTTTTGTTATTTCTATCACTATACTCTGATGCGAGTAAGTACTTTTCCAGCCTCTTTTTCTCTCATCTATCTTTTCAGCCAATTGGTTTACCTTCTAATTATCAAGTTTACAGCTAATATTGATAGTTCCTTGTCTTCAAGCTCGTTAGGAAGGAACAAGCAAAAGACTTTTAAAGAAAGTTAGTTGTAGTCATTGTCCTATTAGTTGTTTTCTTTCCATCATTAGGTTCATTGGTTAGCCAGCTTTCTAAGTTAGATAAGAACTATGTGTTTGATGCCATCAAGTTAAGAAAGGGTAAAAACAAGGATATTGATTACTTTCTTTAGTCATCTAGCTAGCATTTTTTTGTAAAAGTGTTTAATTAATTCTCAATTAAACACATATGTACACAGATCATAACTGAACACCACAAAACTAGAAAAAAAAAAGAATATCATAATTATATGTAAAAGCAATTCTTCAAAAGTAATAGGCAAACCAAAAATAGCTTCAATAACATTCTCCAAATAATATTACATCTGTTCACAAGTAATTGTGTAGCAAAGTTAAAGAGCTCGCCAAATAATCAAGGTCAAAGTTTTTAAGTTTTAACTAGTTTGCATCTTAAAATTCTTATCAAACATTTTTACCTAGGAAAAAAAAAAACCCTATTATCAAGTCTCTCATAACCAGCATGACACCAAGAATTTCATACTAATGACATAACAAGTAAACTATTATTATTCAAATTAACAATACTACAAAAATAAACTTAGTCAAATTAGAAGAAATAATAGACTAATCATTATTCAAATTAAACTTATTGCATTAGATACATGAATTTTGAAATTCAAGCCAAAATATTTGCTCAACTCAACCAAAATATGAACACAAAAGCAACCTATGATTTAATTTACAATACTGTTACCAAAACTAATAGGAAAGTTCATAGCCACCAATTTTGCATGAAAGGAACTTGGAATTATCCTATAAGTGTTGAGAAGGGAAGTAACTATTTCAATTTAAAAAAAAAACTACTATAATTAAGAATACCTCAATCAAAAATTTTTTTGCCCATTAGTATCACTTAATTTCATATATAGCTAGCAACTTAATTTCATATATATCATACGAGACACTTTTGAAAGGCAAAGGTTGGGCATAAGCACATACTCTCTTCTAACATTTTCTTTATTTTATATAAATTTTGTTTGATTAAAGGTTGCTGTTGTTTGATTAAAATTTAATATTTAAAACCTTTTAAGCACTTTTACCTCACTATAATCATTCATTAATTAGTACGAGTCTAATTTTTTTTAAATCAATTTTAATTCATTTTTGTTTCTTTTATTGTAATAAATAGGCTAATCTTGGGTCTACAATTAAATTAGTTTATTCTATTTGATAATGACAATGGTGATAAATCTTGAGGTATCCACCAATAGAAACTAATAACTACATATCTTTATTAAAATTAGTATCATATTTTATTGATGAATGATAATTTTTTTAGGTAGAATATGATAATATCAACATTAACTTTCAATCAAAAGTTGTTGATATGAAATTGTAGAAAGACGATGAAAATATTATGAAGGTAGAGGAGATCCAAAAGAGAGAGAAAGAAAAGAAAAAGAAAAAAATAGATAGTCGCAAAAGAAAGCTCACTTCAGCAATTTGGTCAGTCTTTCAGTTATTGCCTAGAAAAACAATAAATGGTATTCCAATTACAAAGTGTAGGTATTGTGGTGTCGTTAAAAATTATAATAGCGAGTATGAAACTAGTAATCTGAAACGCCATATTAGTAATTGTGTTAGGATGAACACATGTGATATTAGTCAAATAATCTTTTCTTCAAAACATGGGTCTATAGTAATGAGGTTTTCAAATTTTGATCTTGAAAAAGTTCATGAATTGCTAACAGTTGCAATTGTCATGCATAATATGCCATTATCATTTGTAGATTACATGTTTTTAAGGTTGTGTTTTCTTATTTGTGTAATGATATAACTTCAATTAATAGGAACACTGCTAAATCTAATTTGATTAATATGCATAATAAAAAAAGAAATAAGATAAAACACATGTTTAAGGAAACACTTGGTAGGACTTGTCTGACTTTTGATTTGTGAACATCTATCACTACATATGGTTATATGTGTCTTATTGCTCTATTTATTGATCAAAATTGGATTTTACAAAAGAGGATCTTGAATTTTTCTTTTATGCCACCTCCACACAATGGTGTTGCATTAAGTGAAAATGTATATGTAGTGCTACTGAATGGCAAATTAAAAAGTAAACTATTTTTTGTGACATTGGATAATGCTTCTGCCAATGATCCATTTGTTAATTTTTTGAAAGCATAATTAAATGTAAGGAAAGCACTTTTGGAATATTGTCGTTTTTCCATTTAAGATGTTGTGGTCACATTATTAATTTGATAGTGCAAGATGGTTTGAAAGAGATTATAGAGGCTATCAAAAAAGTGAAAAAAAGTATTAAATATATAAAAGGGTCTCAAATGAGAAAATAAAATTTTTTAGAATTGTTAACCTAGTGAGTTTAAATGCAAAAAAAAAGATTGAAACAAGATGTTCCAACTAGGAGGAACTCCACTTTTCTTATGCTTTAAAGTGCCTTTTACTTTAACATCACTTTTTTCGCTTAGGGATTAGTGATTTGAATTATAAGTACTGTCCATCTAAGAATAAGTGGGATCAAGTTGAGAAACTATACAAGTTTTTAGGTGTTTTTTTATGATATTCTTGTATTTTCTGAAATAAAATATCTTACAACCAACTTGTACTTCCCTTTAGTTTTTAGGGCGTGCTTTACTTCTAGTGAACACTTAAATGATGATGATGTGCATATGAAAAACATATTTTTTTTAAAGTGTTCATTTTTTTATTAATATTTGATGTTTGATGTGGAGTGATTTTTCAAAAGTCAAAATTATCTATATATTGTGATTAGATTACCACGTTTGATAAAGATATTACATGACGATAATATTAGATCATCAAGAATAATTAAATCACTTTCTTTGAAGACAACCAAATTCACATCTAAAAAGGTAGGAAACTTTTATTATTAAGTTAAAGTGATATGTAAAATTAATTATAGTCAGTATTACTCATTTAATGTATGAATTAGAAACTTAATTTCTCTCAAAATTATAACTATTTTATATTATAAGTTTTTTCCTTTTTAAAATAATATTTATTTTACCAAATTAAAAATAAACTACTTATTTTCTATTAATTTTTTTAATGTTATATTTAATACTTTTTGTTTCTTTTTATCATAATTTTAATAGATTTAGTTTAATTTTCTAAATTTAAATTTGTTTGAAAAAATTAATTTGCCACTCAATAAATATACTTGCTAATTTAATGATTTAGTTAAATAAAATACTATTAATATTTTATAAATTATTATCTAAAAATAACATTGAAATTATTAACTTGTATAACTATTATAATAGTATAATTATTTTGGTATTTTTAAGTTAAATAATACTAGATTTTTATTAATATCAAATGCACTGATCCTTAATTCATAAGAATTGATAATTATTAACCAAATAAAATAATTTTAACTCACAAGTTATAAGATCACTATAATAATAAGATACCTTAATGATTATACCCTATTAATCTTAACAATGATACCAAAGTCTTTAAACCTTACTTTATTCGAGATTAAAAACCATAAAAGTGCTTTATTTTAGATTGGCTTAAGTATAAAAAAGTCTTTAAATAAAAATTAAATAATTATATAAATCCTTATAATTTTATTATAATTAATTAGACTCTCAAACATTAATTTTCATCTAATTGAGTTATTAAATATCTATTTTCACCCAATTAAACCCCTAAACATTTATTTTCACCTAAATTGTGTCCTCAATTGCATGAAAATGAGTGTTGTGGTTAACTAATTTGTATCTACTATGAGTTCAATTGGTTGCGCTATTTTTTTTTTAAATAATTATGGCTTATGATGATTATTTAATTTTAGTTCAGAAGCTTTTTTTTAAATAATTTGCCATTTATATTTAGATGTAATTTAGGTTAAATTCAAATATTTTAATTTTAGCAATTTAAATGCTCAATTTAAAATCTAATATTTGCATGTTTTCTTAATTAAGGATAATATCTTTAATTTTATTCAATTTATGACTAAATGTTTTTGGATTTGTTTAAAAGAGAACTTAGTTACAACTGTATGTTATATGTGTCGTTAAGTCTACTTTTTCATTAAATTTAGCTATTAAGTCCAATTAATTTATTCTTTTAATAAAAAATTGCTTAAAAAATTATTGAGGAAACAAACAAGAAATTAAGAAAGAAACATCTAGCTTTTCAAAAACAAAATGCCCAAAACCATATTGTTTTGAAAATGAATTTTTCAAGCATTCTTTTTTCAAGGTTAGTATACTTTTGCAGTGATTTTTAACTATTTGGTTTAGAGCTAATGGTTTCTTTCTTTTTTATGGTGATTTTGCTATTTGTGTTTTCATTTCCTATGTTTACAGTTCATCAAGGGGTGAGTTAAATTATAGGTGTTCGGATTTGAGATCATATAAGCTTGTTAAAATTAGTTATCCTATCGACTTTTATTAGAAAAGAGACACTAACTTCTATAATTCCAGTGTGAAGGCACCCACGTGCATTTTATGAATAGCCTTAACCCTTGGTAAAAGATTCCATGCTTGCCAATAAAACCAAGTAGTAATCTTTTATATTTTTGTGAAAGTAATATATTATTGGCTAAATGTGTTGATAAAAATTTTTCATTTTGATTATATAAAAGTATATGCGATTTTCATTTATGGCATGATGCAAGATTTATGATAAAATAAGAGAGATTTTTAATCAGCTAAAAAGGAAAGAAAAGTTGTTATATGATCAAGTCAAAGAATTAAAAAATGAAGTGCCAAATATAAAGAAATATGTCGTGGGTTGTGTTGAAGTTGAAGTTATTGAAGACAATTTTCATCTGAAGGGAGAATTGAGTATGTTAAGGTTGAAATTGAAGGATCAATATGGTGGGAAGAGATGGAAATTAGTTGTATTAGTATTTGTTACTTTTGTCTTTTGTTTGTTTATTTTCAATGGCAAAAAAAAAAAAAAAAAAGAACAATGGATTGGTTTAGAGATGTAAATCATGATTAGAGATATAAATCATGACTTAAGTTGTTTGTTTCAAAATATACAATGATAGTTTAATGAATGAAAAATATTTTTTTTTCCTACAATTTATATTGATTCAAGGTGTTTGATTTAAACTGAGATTGTAAGAACATGAACTTCATTAAAAAAAAAAATGAAGTAAAAGGTATAATATAAAAAAGTAAGTTTTAGCAACCTACCCGCATGCTTAGAGCATACTCACAATAGTAAAAGGTACTTCATTTTATCAATAATATGGTCTATAAACATTAATTTCAAGAGCATAAAAATGTTTTGCAACCAAAATGATCTTTTAAATCCTGTAAACCACAACATTCTCAATTGATTCATAACATTTTTCATATTTGGTTTACAACCATACATACATAAATAACTAATCCATCGCAAATCAACAAAACATAATAAACATAAACCTTAAACTAAAATTAACTATAAGATCCTCCACATCTTTTGTTTTTCCTTGGTTCTTTTTCCTTTTGAAATTTCAAATTGACTTTCTTAAATAGGAAACACATCATCAATAGCATTCTTTTGGTCTTACTTGTTTAACCACTAATTGATATCAATTTTTGATTTGCGAACCTAGGCTATAACAAAATCAGTTAAGAAACTTCAATCATTTTTAATCATTAAAGACTAAAGTAAATAAAAATGTATAAAACACTATAATAACACTTACATTTAAGATTTGTCTTATTGTCTTTAGGTTTATATAGAGTCCACTCCATATCCCTTAATGGCTTTTTTGTTGATTTTGGTAAAAGCTCCTAAAGGTTTGTTGTTTTTCCACCTTCATATATTGTTGGTTGAATTGACTTTTTTTCCAATGGTAGTTGAACCAAATTTGACCTTTGATAATAAACTTCTACTTCTGTCACTAATCATGCTATAGAGTTTTCCTTATAAATCTACAAAAACATCTTATAAGAACTCTATTTGGATTTTTAGGCTATTAGGATTAATTTCCACTACTACCAACACTAACATTATTTATTATGATTGTTTTGCTTGACAGCCCATAACCATGCGCGAATATAGATGTAGATGTATGCCCAAAGATAAAAAAAAAAAAAGAGGCAAAAGCAAAAGTTAACTCAGTTGAAGATGCAAAACTAAAAACTATTCAATATGCAAAAAAAGAAATAATATAAGGAAAAATAAAAGTAAAGGTAGAAGTAGAGGCAAGGGCAAACGTGAAAATAAAGGCATTACCCTTTTTTATGTTTCTTTGTTCTTACAACCTTAATTCATGCCACAATTGCATTTTTTGCATTAGATCCATCATTATTAATGTTGTCTCCAATTATTTGTCCTTGAAATGGTTGCTGACATTAAATGTTAGGTTTCAATTAATGCATCTAATAATGAAATGAATTATAAATGAAATGAATTATTATATAATAAGATAAAATAGTATGAGATTATTTCATTACCCTTTATAAGACAACCCTTTTTTATTGTGCCATTCTTTATGACAAAATGTGCATGTTATTATCGTGCCTTTCTTTGACAAATTGCAGGTTTTACTATTATGTTTTTCGGTTCATTACTTTTTTTTTGTTGGTTTTGGGCCTTTCTAGCATATTCTATACTTTGGTGGATTAATCAGCTCTTTTGTTATTCATTTAGGGTTTTATCATTTAAACTAATCTAAGTCCATTCGTAGTTTCACAATTTTAAACTAATCTAAGCCCATCATCATGTATTGTACAAGATTTTAAATGAGAAATTCTCCTAATGTTCATAAATCCAGCATCTATTAATGTTATGATTAAACGTAAAGTTTTTCACTATTTTATTTATATACTACAAATTTAGGCCAACTAACAAATCATTATTGATAATAAAATCTTATTGTCACCAATTCAACATTTTATCTATCAAAAACAAAAAAAATAGATCATCAAACCCTAAACCCCAATTCATACTAGTTAAAATAATTACAAACTATTTGTTTAAAAAAAATTCTCCATGATCAAAAATAAATTTCATACATCATTCAATACAAATACAAAAATGAAAAAAAATGTAATAAGCATCATACATTTATTAAAAACCCTGTGAGAAAAAAAATTCACCTAAAAATGATGGATACCTAAGTGTTTCAAATAAAATTTTCTTTTAGTCTTACTTTTAGAAATAACGAATCCGTTATCCCCTTCTTAATCTTTCTCTAATAATCATTTTTTTAAAACCCTAAATCCCCCCCCCCTTTTTTTTTACTTTTTTTTTATGATTTAATAATATTATTTTTTTTAATTGGGTTTTTATAAACATTTTGCTCTTCTTTTAAGATGAAAATACATTTATGTTCGTATTTTAGCATCAAACTTAAAACAAATTACCAGCTTCATTCTTTTTTTGTATGCGTCTAATATACTGTCATAATGGAGCCGTTATTATAGCATATTCAAGAATCTTTTGCATTAAATTGAATTAAATTAAAAATATTATATTTAATTGACAAAATACGCAAATGTTATATTTAGCCTTCTTTAGTACTTGGTTTGGTAATGACCTTTATGCAACCTCAAGCCCCCGAGTAAATACTTCGCCGAAACTAAAATTTGGAGATCAACGCCAACTGCAGAAGTACATCTACTCTATTTTTCAGCCTAAATTTTCCTCAAAACCCTCTGAATCTTTCTTAATTTCTCTAGCCTTTTCTACTTATTAAGGGGTATGAGGTATATGGAAGGAAGATAACATCATCTGTGTGAATAACCGAGATTTATTCCTTGTAAGTGTTCATTGTGGATTGATTCTGTTTCTTTGCATTTTTGGCTTAAATTTTTTTGTTAACCCTCCAACATTACAATAGAACATGGAAAATTTCTGACAATTTTTCTGTCTGAAAAAATACCCATTTACCAACGGATTTTCCAGGGAACTCAGATTTTCTCATATCTGACAAAAATTTCGACAGATTTTTGTCGGAATTTACTGACAGAAAAACGAGGTGGCAATAACATCTTCCGATGGAAATTTTGTCGGTAAATTTTTGTCCTTTCCTGATTAATTCCGTTTGTAGTTCGAACTTTTACAATCTGGTCATGGTAATTAATTTCTAATTTTTAATCAATTCCTGATTAATAATAAATCAGTCCATGTGGTATGCTTTTCTTTTCTCCTCCCGTCAATCAACTCAAAGTCTCAAAGTACTGTAAATTCTGCTTCTTATTAATTGCTTTTGATGAATTTGCCTCGACAACTTCTTCAAATTCTAGTTTAGCTCATGCTTTGCTTTTTTTTTACAAAGAAGGATAGGGAAAGGTAATGTAAGTGCAGAGATTGGAATTGGAAATCTGTGGTGTGCCTTCTTGGGTAATTTTATGATCAATTGAACTAAATCTTGAGTTATAATTGACTATTTTTTTCTTCTTATATCATGAGTCTTAGTAGGAGAAATGTTAGCGTTGTAATTAAATTAGATTTCTAGTCTTTAAATCTTTAGCAAAATTCTATTCTTTTCATTCTTTTATTATTATTTTTTTTATGTATATAAGTAATTAAATTAGATTTCTAGTCTTTAAATCTTTAGCAAAATTCTATTCTTTTCATTCTTTTATTATTATTTTTTTTATGTATATAAGAGCCCGCAGTCTGGGATAAAATAATGGTTCGTAAGTATTGGGATTTGAGCTTATATCTTTTGAACGTCATATCTTAAAGTTGGCTGAGCTAACTAAAGTTTTAGCTTCAATTAACGGTTTATCTTTGCCCAATATACCTTTGAAATTTCTTCCCTAAAGCCCAAGGACCAGATGGCTAGTTGGCAATCACAAAGGCAGGAACTAGGATGCTGCATGTTGGTAGGTAAAAAGTCATGAGTCGTGAACCGTCAACTACTCCATATCGTAGAAGATACCAACGTTCTGCTAAGTTTCCAAGAAATTACTTTAGAAACTTACAAATTAAGGGATGTGATCGACTCTTGACTTTTCTATATTTTCGCTCCTTATTTTTCTTTTGGATGGAACAACAGCTGTATCAAATTTTAGTAAGCTTCTATATATTGTTTGGTTCCAAAATCAGTTTCCTGTCAAAACCATGTATTTTCATATGTTTCTGATGTCTAATTGATCATCATTTTATTGATTTTTTTCCTTTTTAAGCAGTTTCTTTATCTTTTTGCTCATCAAAGTTTGGTTTATCATATGGTTTTTCTTATTACAGAAGGAATTGATCACTAGTTACAGCCATGAGTTCTAGCAAAAAACCAGAACTGAGTGTACTCAATAATGATGTCATGGTTGATATTTTACTAAGACTACCATTGAAGACTTTGGTGGGATGCAAATGAGTCTGCAAATGGTGGAATGGCCTCATCTTAGACCCTGTTTTCAAGTCCAATTATTCAAGACGCAACCATGTCTCAGGATTCTTCCTGCAGAACTTCTTGTATTTTGAGCTGTACCCAGAATTGTTATATTTTCCAGTTGAAGGACAGATTGATGCTGCTCCTAAGCCATCTCTCGCTTTCATTAAGGATGATAAGGGTGTTTGTATACAACATTCTTGCAATGGACTTCTCCTATGTAGCAGCTTCCGATGTCTAGAACGTTGTCGCTTGTACTACATCTGCGACCCTACTAGCAAGCACTACATCTGCAACCCTACTTCCAAGCAGTATATTTGCCTGCCTAATCCTGAATGCAGAACTGTTTTTGTTTTTGGCATTAACATCGCATATGATCCAAACAAGTCACCCCATTACAAAATTGTATGCATTTGTGATTCATATTTGTCACAACATCATCGCCAGGTAAAGATATTCAGTCAAGTCACAGAATCCTGGAAAGCTTCAGGAAAACCATTCACTGTTTACGATGAAGATATGTTGTTTAACAGGGGAGTCTTCTGGAATGGTGCATTACATTGGATTAGCAGTGGAAATTTGGCACTTCGATTCAACACTGAAAGAGAACTTATGCTGACAATGCCAATGCCTCCTATGCAAGAGGGATGGACAAAACGAAATCTGGAATATTTTGGAGAATCAGGAGGCCATTTGTTTCTAATTGAGGCCTATGGTCCTTTTACTGCAGGATTTGACGTGAAGGAGATGAAAGCTGACTATTCTAGTTGGTTTGTCAAGTACCATCTCAATCTTGATATAGTAGCATTGCAATTTCCAGCAATGCGAAGAAGTAACGAGTTATCTATATTACACATTGCTGGCCGGCATGTAGGAGATGAAGATGAGTTATTCATGGTCATACATGTTCCAGGTGAATTTGTCACATTTAAAGTTAGAGATAGCACTTTGATGGAGCTCCAGACAAATAATCAAGTGGATGAGGGTCTGGGGTTGTGGTATTTATGGGAAAGAGTGTATCCTTATTCGAACACTTACTATTGAGTCTCTTATTTGTCACATTTAAAGTTAGAACCTTGCATTGTACAGATGAATACAATGGCCTAAGTGCTTCGGATGCATTTTTGATCCAATAACCATTTTTTTTTCCGTGGAACATATATATATGAGGATAATACACGTATATATTAATTTATTTTGATCAAATGATATCATTACTTTTATATGATTTCAGTCCAGTTTAACATTGTTGTTATAATTGGAAAAGCTTAGATTGGAAAAGTGTGTTTGAAAAATATTGTAAAGAATTGTTGTGAAAAATTATGGTTTAAGATTTTTGAAGAATTGCATTGCTGTGAAAAATTAAAATGTTTAAAAAGGACATACTATTAGAAAGGAAAAAATAAGTTATTTTTGTCAAAAATAAATAATTGAGTGGGGATTTGATAATTTTGTCTCTAAACCATACATTTCAATTTACAATTGCACATCCCAATTAACTTTTGTGGTTAACTTATTTTTAGTTTTTGAAAAAATTTTTTAACAAATCATAGCGTAAATCATAGTATGCTTAGCATTACGTTTGTGTTCAAAAGCTGTATTCTGAAACTCAAACACAATGCTAAATGAGGCAGATGTTTTTTTATTAGGAAAAATAATTTTTATTTTATGAAAAATTTGAAAAATGAATAATTAAGCTTTCATAATTTCAAGTATAAAAGACAAAATCAATATGGAATAAAAAGTGTGAAACCCTCAATTAATTTTTGGACCTGATTGATAGTAGGGGAGAAAATATTTCTGCATTTGGTCAATGACTCTTCCATTTCTTAGAATCAATTAAACAATAATCCTTTGGATGATCTAGCATTGATAGTTCTCCCTCTAGTTCTTGTCTCTCTTTTTTTTTTTTTTTTTTCTTTAAACACGTGCACATGAATAAACTGTATAAGATTGTTTGTTAGTTGTACAAATTTTGACATATACTTGATGATTAATTTGATTATGTTTCAGTTGTTGTAATACATAATATTGTTTTGTTCAGGAAATCAATTAGTAAACAGGCTGGTCTTTCACCTGCCTGTAAGTAAAGATATATATTTCTTTTCTAAGAATAATTTTCATTATTAATGTGGCAGTACTTAGTACTGGAGATATATTTCTTTTCATTCGACTTGTTACTGTGGTAATACTTGGTGACTAATGCTGCATTTGGATGCTAAGCATGGAAACTTATGCTAAGTGGAGAAATGAGATCCAAATATAAAGTCAGTGCAGTTGGATTTCTAATGGTGGTCTATCGAATATTTTGCTCCAGTTAGCAACTGGGTATTTTTTTTTTCAGTCCTTCAAGTTAGGTTGTAGAAACAAAAATATCCCTATAATTCAGCTTTTCCTTTTTATTTTTTCCATTATTTAATTTTATTTTTTTTAAATTAAGAAATAATGAACAAATATATTATATTATTATATAATAAAATAATAAACAAATAAAATTTAATTATTTACTAGCACAATTATTATTTAATATTTATAATTTTATAAATATTAAATAATTTTAAATTTTTATTATATATAATTTTTAGTCTAATGTATGCAATTATTAATTTTTCATCTCATTACAATTTATTTCACTGCTATCGTTATTTTTGTATCTAAATACATATATCATTACTGATTTTAATCTCACTATTATTACTAGTAATCTCACTTCTACTACTATTTTTAATCTCATTACTCATCCAAATGGACCTTAAGATTTCTATACCAATATTTTTTACATGCATGCCAAGTTACTAAGGATTCATTTAGATTGGTAGTGAAATTCTTTAGTGAGATTGAAAAAGTGATGAATGTAAGATTAATTATTGTAATAATGAGATTAAAATTAATAATAGTATGTGTATGGATACAAAAATAACAATAACATAAGACTAATTGTAGTGAAAATATAAAATGTCCACCAAGAGCATGACGCTAAAGGTTGTACATAAATAAAATTTTTACAAAATTAATAAATAGTTAAAGTTACTAAATTATTTTTATGTCAAATAAAAACTTTGTTGATAAATAATTGAAAATTAATAAAAATGGTAGCAATATATTAAATAATTTTTAAAAAATAATAATATATTTAAATAAATTGAAACTTAACAAAGTAATATTTAATTATATAGTTTTTGTATTATTAATTATTTTTATTTTATAATTATAAATTTTATTTAGAGGAAAATATTTTAAATTATATCGAGGAAAATATATTTTATAATTATATAATTTTATAATTATATATTTTCCTCGATATTTTATAATTATAAAATTTTCCTCTAAAAGTATTTGTAAACAAATTAATTCCATTGATAAAATTTTAGTGACAATTTTTTGTCACTATTACCCTATTATCTTTCTGTAAAACTTCCTTAATATAAAGGATTTCTATGCAAAAAAGATCATTCTTCTTAAGAAAAGGATTAATCTTTTTCGTACAGAATAATCTTTTTGGTTGAAACTAAAAAATGATCAATCCTTTTGGTAAGGGATAAATCCCTTTTAGGTTTTCAACCAATTTGATGATTTTATATGAAAATATTTACTTTTAAAATATATTAAAAAATAGATCAAAATATAATAAATAAAAATTTTCATTTTATTGATTGAAAAATAAATTAATCTTTTACAAAAATTTTTACAAACTTTATACAAATATTCAAATATTATAAAAAAAAATTTTGATAAGCTCACTTCAAAAATAGTAGGAGATATTAATAAGATACTAATTGTCAAAGATATTAACAAGATACTATTTGTCAAATCCATAAAAAGTTTGTCGATAATGATCCTTTTTAGCAATGAAAATTTCCCTTGCTAAAACCTCATTTTCTTGTAAAATATACTTTTGTTGATGAAATTCAATTAGTTAAGAGTTTTAAGAGTTATTATTTAAAAAATTTAATCATTATTACTGCAATTTAATATAATTAAAATTATTTCCTACTGGTTGCTACAAAGTTTTTGCAAATTTATTTTATAGGCATTTTGAAGAAAAATCAATGTTATTGATTCATATGCTGTTTATATATTTGTTTATGCATTGTGTTAGGAAAATGGGGTCCAGTCCCATGTAAGTGGTTTTGGACCAAGTAAAGGCCATGGGCCTTGATATTTTATTTTACACAGAGCCCTAGCTACTTAATAAAAAGAGGTGGGGTTGTTTAAGGTGTGTGTCGACAACCAAGCAGAGAAAGAAGAAAAGCCAGGAAAAGCAGAGAGAGAAAAAGGAGAAGGGAGAGTTGGTTAAACGGAAGTCGATCCGTGGTCCGATTGAGTTGGAACCTTGTCAGGAGGTTTATGATTCAGAGTTATACATTCTGAACGGTGAAGATCGGGTTTGAAGCTCTCTAAGAACAAATCCAGGGTGTATTTGTTGAGTCACTTATTTGGTGAGATTTCTCCAATTGTTTCTCTAGTTGTTGATTAGCTCTAGTTTTAGCTAGAGAAGAACTTTGTATAACTATTATTTGATAGTGAAAATTTTTCTGGTGGCCCGTGGTTTTTCCCTCTACACTGGAGGGTTTTCCACGTAAATCTTGGTGTGCTTTATTTTTCCTGCGCATTTGATTATTGATTGTTGTCTATTGCTTCTGTATTGTTGTGATTATTGCTTCAGGCGCAACAAGTGGTATCAGAGCGAGAGTTATTTTGAGACATCGATGCAGAAGCAACCCAGGATAGAAGTAAATTCTGTTTGAGATCATGGAGGGTGATACAGGTTCCATGATAAAATTGACAGCATCAAATTATTCAATTTGGAAGCCTATGATGGAGGATCATCTATACTGCAAAGATTTGTATGAGCCAGTATTGGGTGATTCGGCTAAACCAGCAGATATGAAAGATGAAAGCTGGAAGAAGCTAGGTAGAAAGATACTGGCTACAATCAGAAAATGGGTTGATATCAGCGTGTTCCATCATGTAGCGCAGGAATCAGATGCTCACATTGTTTGAGAAAAATTGGCAGCATTGTATGAGAGAAAAACAGGTATGAATAAAGTTATGCTTGTTAAAAAGATTGCAACTTTACAGTACAGGGATGGACGATCTGTTACAGAGCACTTGAGTGATTTTCAAGATATATTTAATCGGATGACTACTATGAAACTTAAGATGGATGATGAAATGAAGGCATTATTTCTTTTGGGTTCATTGCCAGACAGCTGGAATACTCTAGTTGTGACTGTTCTTAATTCAACTCCTGATTATAAGGTGACATTGGAGATGGTAAAGGACAATATGCTTAATGAAGAAGCGAGGCGAAAAGATGTAGACCCTAGAAATCAAGCTCTGGTCACAGAGAACAGGGGTAGAAACATCGACAGAGGTCAGGACTCAAAAGGCCGTGGTAAGTCTAAACATAGATCCAAGTCTAGAGGTAAAGTGAAGTGTTTCCATTGTGGTAAGACGGGTCATATAAAACGAAACTGTAGAATCTTAAAGCAAGAGCGAAAAGATGAGAAAGGCAAGAGTTCAGATGATGGCAATGTTGCAGCAGTGAATTCAGATAGTGATTCAGTTACTTTGATCTGTACACATGGTGATTGTAATCATGTTAGTGATCCTGGCATTAAGTGGATAGTTGACACAGGAGCGGCATATCATTGTGTTCCTAAGAGAGAGTTGTTTACAACTTACAAAGCAGGAGACTTTGGTTGTACCAAGATGGGAAACAAAAGTGTGTCGCAGATTGTTGGGATTGGTGATATTGTTGTACAAACTAGTACAGGCTGCATGTTGACTTTGAGGGATGTCAGACACATTCCATATATGAGAATGAACTTGCTTGCTATTAATGTCCTTGATAAAGAGGGATATGAAAGTCGACAAAAGAATGGACAGTGGAAGCTTCTCAAAGGATCTATGATAGTTGCAAGGGGAAAACTATGCTGCACAATGTATAAGACATGGATGCAATTGAACGGTAACCAGGTAAATACCGTTGAAAATGATGCTACAGCAAACTTGTGGCACAGGAGGCTAGCACACATGAGTGAAAAAAGGTTACAGGTTTTGGCAAGGCACTCTCTCATTCCCTTGACCAAAGGTATGTCTCTCGATTCATGTGATTATTGTTTGTTTGGTAAGCATCATAGAGTTTCTTTTCGTAAAAGTTTTCAGAGAAAAGAAAATATATTGGAATTAATTTATTCTGACGTATGTGGTCCCATTGAGGTTGAGTTATTAGGTGGTAGCAGATATTTTGTTACTTTTATTGATGATGCTTCACGTAAGACTTGGGTGTATATGTTGAAATACAAAAGTCAGGTACTGCAGTATTTTCAAAAATTTCATGTTATGGTTGAAAGGATGACAGGGTTACCCTTGAAGTGTATTCGAACTGATAATGGTGGGGAATACACATCTAAAGGCTTTGAAGAGTATTGCTCAAAGTATGAGATCAGGCATGAGAGGACAGAACCTGGAACACCGCAGCATAATGGTATAGCTGAAAGAATGAATCGCACCATTGTGAAAAAAGTCAGATGTATGTTGAGGATGGCAAAATTACCAAAGCCATTCTGGGGTGAAGCAGTCAACACAGCTTGTTATTTACTTAACAGGTCACCATCAGTTCCTTTGGGCTTTGACATTCCAGAAAGAGTGTGGACAGGGAAAGATGCTTCATACTCTCACTTGAAAGTTTTTGGGTGTAAAGCATTCATGCATGTACCAAAAGAGCAGAGGTCAAAGCTTGATAGTAGAGCTACACAGTGTGTGTTTGTAGGATATGGTGATGAGGAATTTGGCTACAGGGTATGGGATCCAGTAAAGAGAAAGACAGTCAGAAGCAGAGATATGGTCTTTCATGAAAAAAAACCATAGCAGACCTTGAGAAAAATGAGAAGACTACACGAGTTACTGTTGAATGTGATGTTTCAACACCGACAGGGATTTCACAAGAAAAAGCCACAGATGGTGAAAATGAGCCAGAAACAGAACTTGGGGATATGAATGAGCCAGCCATAGTTGGTGATGAGCCAGATGCTATTAGTTTTGAGCAGGGGGAGCAATCCTCTCTACCTGAGAGTGTTGAGCAGGGGGAGCTACCTTCAGCATCAAGTGATGTAGAGTCTCAGCTCAGGAGATCTACTAGAGAGCGCAGGCCATCTACCAGGTATCCAAGTTCAGATTTTATTTTAGTTACCAGTAAAGGGGAGCCAGAAAGCTTTCAAGATGTGCAGGCTACTCCGGATAGAGAGCACTGGTTAAAAGCAATGAAAGAAGAGATGGAGTCATTGCGAAAGAATGGTACTTATGATTTTGTTAAACTTCCAACAGGAAAGAGGCCATTAAAGAATAAATGGGTGTTCAAGTTGAAAAAAGATGGTGACAAACTAGTGAGGTACAAAGCTCGATTGGTAGTAAAAGGTTTTTCTCAGAAACCAGGCATCGATTTTGATGAGATTTTTGCTCCAGTTGTAAAAATGAGTTCTATTCGAATGGTACTGGGATTGGCAGCTAGTTTGAATCTTGAGCTTGAGCAACTTGATGTTAAAACTGCATTTTTGCATAGTGATTTGCAGGAGGACATTTATATGAATCAGCCTGAGGGTTTTGAAGTGAAAGGGAAAGAGAACTTAGTTTGCAAATTGAAGAAAAGCTTGTATGGCTTGAAACAAGCTCCGCGACAGTGGTACAAAAAGTTTGATTCTTTTATGGTGAGTCATAGCTATAAAAAAACAGCAGCGGATTCTTGTGTGTATATTAAACAATTCCCTAATGGTAACTTCATTATCCTATTATTATATGTTGATGATATGTTGATTGTAGGACAAGATGCTAGTATGGTTTGTAGGTTGAAAGAACAATTGTCTAAGTCTTTTGATATGAAGGATTTAGGTCCAGCAAAGCAAATTCTTGGTATGGACATTATCTGAGATAGGAGAGCTGAAAAGCTGTGATTGTCACAAGAAAAGTATGTTGAACGAGTGCTTGGTAGATTCAACATGTAACATGCTAAATCAGTTAGCAGTTCACTTGCCAACTATTTTCATCTAAGTAAGAAATCTTGTCCAGTGTCTAAGGAAAAGCAACTAGCTATGTCTAGTATTCCTTATTCTTCTACAGTCGGTTCTTTAATGTATCTTATGGTTTGTACAAGGCCTGACATTGCTCATGCAGTTGGTGTAGTGAGCAGATTTCTTTTTAATCCAGAGAAGGTTCACTGGGAAGCAGTAAAATGGATTTTTAGATATTTGAGGGGTACCTCAAAAATGTGTTTGACTTATGGAGTTTCACAACCAATTCTAGAAGGGTTTACTGATGCTGACATAGCAGGCGATCTTGATGGTAGGAAATCTACTTCAGGGTATTTGTTCACTTTTGCAGGAGGAGCTGTATCTTGGCAGTCTAAGTTACAAAAGTGTGTTGCTTTGTCAACTACAGAAGCTGAGTATATTGCAGCAACTGAAGCATGTAAAGAAATGCTTTGGATGAAACGTTTTCTTTTTGAATTGGGGTTGAATCAGAAAGAGTATGTGGTATTTTGTGATAGCCAGAGTGCTTTAGATTTGAGTAAGAATACCATGTACCATGCTAGAACAAAGCACATTGATGTTAGATATCATTGGTTACGTTCAGTGATTGAAGAACAGCAGATGCTATTGAAGAAAGTCCATACTGATAAAAATGTGGCAGATATGTTGACTAAGATACTTCCCAGGGAAAAGCTTGAGCTTTGCAGTAACTTGGTCGGAATGAGTTCCCTGGCCAAGGTAAGTTCCAAATGAAATTGCTATGGTGATGAATCTCCTTCTAGTGGGACTAGAGGGGGAGATTGTTAGGAAAATGGGGTCCAATCCCATGTAAGTGGTTTTGGACCAAGTAAAGGCCATGGGCCTTGATCTTTTATTTTACACAGAGCCCTAGCTACTTAATAAAAAGAGGTGGGGTTGTTTAAGGTGTGTGTCGACAACCAAGCAGAGAAAGAAGAAAAGCCAGGAAAAGCAGAGAGAGAAAAAGGAGAAAGGAGAGTTGGTTAAACGGAAGTCGATCCGTGGTCCGATTGAGTTGAAACCTTGTCAGGAGGTTTATGATTCAGAGTTATACATTCTGAATGGTGAAGATCGGGTTTGAAGCTCTCTAGGAACAAATCCATGGTGTATTTGTTGAGTCACTTATTTGGTGAGATTTCTCCAATTGTTTCTCTAGTTGTTGATTAGCTCTAGTTTTAGCTAGAGAAGAACTTTGTATAACTATTATTTGATAGTGAAGATTTTTCTAGTGGCCCGTGGTTTTTCCCTCTACACTGGAGGATTTTTCACGTAAATCTTGGTGTGCTTTATTTTTCCT